>NW_027314312.1:0-16094 GCF_040954645.1 Diabrotica undecimpunctata | reverse complement strand
ACGCGCTATCTCAGAGTATTTGGATTTGCATCCAAAAGGTTACCAAAAATGGAACCAGATTATTCTTTTTTATGTCGATATTTATTTTTTTTCCAACTAGACACTACATGAGTTTTCAGTTGGGTGTTTTTAATAGTACACCTGTATAAAATAAAAAATTAAAACAGTTCTTTGTGTTCATTACTAAAATTCAATTAAAAGCTTAAACCTAAATTGTTATATTTTTTATATACCCTTGTTGGGTAATGTTAAAACTTCTTCGTAATGTTTGGTTGAGAATAAAAAAATAAAAGACGTCGCTGAAAATATTAACACAATCTAACTTTTTATTAATCTAAAATTTCCGCTTTTACGTCATATCTGAAAATAAATACAACAACAAAGAATAAAATTAACGGTATAAGGTTATCTACAATTGGCACTTGAAATTTGTTTACTCTGTTTGATTTTAAATAAACCATATATTGTTTTAACAGTCTATGCAGTGCTAATATAGCGATAAAGCTATAAATAATAAACTGGTTTATAAAACCGAAAAACTTGGATCTAATAATAAACTCGTATATGTATAAGACATGCAAACAGATGTATCTATAGGATTAATGGAAACAAAACTCAGTTGTTCTAAGAAAAAAATCTTCACAAGAATCTTTGGACTCTATCATAACCCGAATACTAATCAATACCGAATGATAACAAATGCCAAGGTCAAACAGATGTATAGGGCTAGCGATGTAGTCCAATAAATTAAATCTTAACGTCTAAGATGGGCTGGTTATGTCCACAGACTCCCTAATAACCTGGAAGGGAGCCTTGGTAAGAACACGAATGTTATGGGTAGATAACATATAGTCAGAGTTAAGAACAATCGTGTTACCAACTGACTAAACTATCATGGACGACCGTTCCAGATGGAAGCGGATTGTGCAATCAGTCAAGATGCACTGCGGGTTTTAGTGCTACGAGAAGAAGAAGTATATGTAAAATACTCCTATACGTGTTTGTATAAATTACAAAAAAAAAGAAAATGTAGCAAGAAAGTAGCTAGTAATGCCAACATTAATGTGTTTAAAATGAAAACAAGTCACTTGCTTCTTTGTAAAAAAACACTTTGGATTCTTTGGTAATCTTCTAAAAAGTTTTTGGTTTCAAGGGAAGATCATTTTTCCCGTTTTTGGAAGACTAAATTCTACAACTACATTCCTCAAAATACCAGACAGGATACCAGACAAAATCCTAGGAAGTGAATTAAAATGAGCAACCATAGAACTTAAAATAAACAAAAGTACTGCTTCTGATGACATGTATGTTAAAATACTAAAATTTAAATCTCTTAACAGCTGCATTCAATTTAATTTACGAAACGGGAGATCTCCCACAAGAATGGCTGAAATCAATCTCCATTTCACTACCTAAAAAAAGTCAATCATAGCAATTTCAAAAATTTTAGATATAGAATTTAAGTGCAGATCAGTAGCAGTTTACGGAGTGGATTGGGCACGAGCGAAGTTTTTTTTATATCACCAAATACTGTTGGGAAAATTCCATAATCAAAGAAAACATTTTTATGTGTTTCGTTAAATTGGAGAAGGACTTTGACAAAATTAACCACGGCAAACTTTTACAATTAATAAAGAGTATATAACCAGACAGTAAAGACGTAAGGCTAATTTAAAAACCTGTACTGATAGAAATGTAGCAATTAGAATTGATAACAACTTGTCAAAACAAATACCTATTAATAGAGGACAACGACAGGGCTATGTGGTGTCGTCTATATTATTTAATTTGTACTCTAAAGCAATCTTTAGCAAAGCGTTTGAAAACACATGCAGATGATACAATTTTAATAGAAGACTCAGATATAGGGCCTCAAAGGAATATCGATAGACTCCATCTTACTATAACAGAATTTTATATGAAAATAAACATAGATCAAAGATTACCAAAGCGGTGGCCTTTTCTTGATCTCAGAATGTTCCAATGCTTATCATATATAATGGTCAAATCTTGGAACAAATAACAAAATAAAGTACCTGGGCTGCTGGATAAACAACCAACTGTACCCGAATCTCGAGTTTAAGTGCAGAATTGACACACTTTAACTTGAGGCTTAAGATACGACTACTTTAATGCTATTTTGGGCCAACTAGCCTTTACGGATCAGACTCACAATTCCAACCATGAACAAGATAGAGGCATTTGAGATGTGGACTTACATGAAAATATATAATACCGTGGACACCTATTAAGGAACCAGAACCTAATCTAACACAACTCATATTAACAGGCAAAATTGAAGGAAAACTTGGTGTTAGAAGGAAAAAGCTTTCTAGAATAAACGAACAAAAACAGCAGGTTATAGAAAAAATGTGCCGAAGTAATTACCAACATTCATTAATTGAATAGGGCACAATAGAAAAAGAGTTGGAAGCTACAATAATTATAAAAACCTGTTCAATATATCTTTAAATTGGAGTATCCATATTTTTTTATTTTGCTGACTGAACAACCATGAACACAATTATTAATTTGCTTAAATAAAAGGAGCGTTGCAAACTCTCGTATTGAATGAGAAACTAACTCCATTTGGAGTAATAGGAAAAAATTATTTAGTTATTCTTAAAAAAAAACAAAATAAAGCAGAAAATTTTAGCTTCATAAGAAGTTTTCAAGCCAAGTATTAAATTATAGAACATTCTGTCAATTATTAAAAATCGGTATGGCACACCGTTAATTAAATTAAATAATTTACTACCATTCGATTGATATATCCTACGGTATATTTTAATTTAGCCAAAAACCAGATGTAGATAGGAGAAAAAAGTTATATACGTAAAACTCGAAAGTTAAACAGACCGATACTCTGTATATACTATTATATAATGATAAATAAAAAGGCGTTTAATTGTCACAAACGATAATATTAAAATAAAATAATGTTAAAAAATAATGATAAAAACATATGTGTCTGAGTAACTTTCTCATGATTTACATTGTTGTTGCTAAAATGTTGTTGCTGTTATTGTTAATGTTTTATCTACACCGCCCTTTATTATATTTTTTATTATGTGAAAGGAACTAAATTTCCCCTATATTGAATGGTATCGTACAAATAATTGTGGATATTTTTGATTAATACGCACAATAAAATTGTAATTTATAAATGATTGTTCTGAAAATATTTTCTTCTGGCGTCTTCTTCTGTTATCTATGTAAATCGTAAATACGATTAAAATTAATAATGCATACTCCTGCAATTTAGTCGATTCCATGTTGGGAATCTTCCTCGTGATCTTCGGCCTTTTACCTTTTCGCAGATAATAAGTATTTCCATATTTTCTGTGTCTGCTTTCATATCATGTACAAAGTATTTTAATTGTTGGAGATGGACGTGTGCTGACCTATAGTTCATTTAAAATTGAATTATTTGTCTAGTGGTCGGTCAATGGAATTCGTAGCATCCTTCCCCAATAGAACATTTCAGTAGTGTCTATTTTTTTTTCTGCTTGTCTTAGCGGAATTAGATTTTAAAAGCTAAATTTCTTAGCTAAGAAACGACCCTTAGTCCCGGGCACCCCTTAAGTGGGGAGAAGGTACTAAGAATCCCCCGGTGGCCACAAATATTTAGATTTAAACATGATAAGAAGATTGGTACATGGAATGTACGAAGTTTATTCCAGGCCGGAAAAGTGAATAACCTAATTAAAGAAATGCGAAAACTCAACATTGACATACTTGGATGCAGTGAAGTTAGATGGCCCAATTTAGGCCAGTGCGAAATAGAAAACCACACAATATTAGTGGAGATACTACAACAAGTAACAAAAATGGAGTGGCTATAATAGTTAATAAAGAAGTTAACACATATGCATATGGTCCAACTTCGGAAAGCTTAGAGCAGGAAATAGAAATATTCTATGAACAATTTAAAGAATCCCTAAAACATACCAAAATCCAAGAATTGAATATCCTGCTAAGAGATTTCAACGCCAAAGTAGGCAAAGGAGGTGTTGGCAATACTGTGGGACACTTTGGACTAGGAACGCGAAATGATAGAGGAGACCGCCTTGTTCAGTTCAGAAATAGAATTCCTATAACAGAAGCATGACACTTTTAACCTACATAAAAAGATCAAAAACTTAACGGGAGGAAACGGATCACGAAATCATAACTTAATACCAGACGAGCACAACAATCTGCTCTACGAAAATGAGAGAATACTTGAGAGATGGAGGCAATACATGGAAGAATTATTCAAGGAAGAGCAAGAGACAGAAGTCAATGTTTCTGGATGTTCAGGACCAGAAATAACGCTCAATGAAGTAACATATGCAATAAAAAGACTAAAAACCAACAAAGCACCTGGACCTGATAACATACAAGCTGAAATATTGAAACTATTTGAAAACAACCAACTCAAACTCCTAACGAGTCTACTGAACAAAATCTATAAAACTACAGAATTTCCTACAGATTGGCTAGTTTCCACCTTCATGCCTCTTCCCAAAAAGCAAATGCCACCAGATGCTTAATGACCCATGCACTCAAAATCCTTCTTTCTGTTATTCACTCTCGCATATATAGAAAACTTGAAGAAAACATTAGCAGTGTTCAGTTTGGGTTTAGAAGCGGACTGGGAACTCGAGAGACCCATTTTCCATACAAGTGGTAATACAAAGAGCTCGAGACGTAAATTGCGAAGTCTGCTCATGCTTTATAGACTTTGAAAAAGCATTTGACAAGGTGCAACATCAAAAATTATTTCAGATACTGAAAGAATCTAGTATTTATGACAAAGATTTACGCCTAATTAAAAATTTATAGTTACAGCAAAGGGCAACTGTACGAGTAGACAACGAGACCTCACAAGAATTCACGATAAAACGGGGAGTACGTCAGGGCTGCATTTTGTCACCGACGTTGTTCAATACTTACTCAGAAATGCTGTTCAGGGAAGCTGTTGATTGTTTAATAGAAAGTATAAAAATCAATGGTGCAATCACAAACAATTTAAGATATGCGGACGATACGGTTTTGATTGCTGATAATGCGGAGATAAAAAGACAAAAATTCTTGTAGTAAGTAAAAACGACGTAATACAGCACCAATTCAAGCTAATAATGAACCCTTGAAAATAATCGGCAAAATTACATACCTTGGATGCAGCCTAAATCAGGAATAGGACTACTCACAGGAAATAAGATATCGTATAGAAAAGGCGAGAGCTGTATTCAATCGCCTCAGGAAGATTTTATGCACCTAAACATTGATATAAAAACACGAGTCTTGAGATGCTATCTATTTTCTACCCTTTTATATGGAGTCGAAGCCTGGACCTTGACAAAGGCAACATCCAAACGATTAGAAGCCTTCGAAATGTGGTGCTTTCACCGCATGCTCAGAATTTTGTATATCCATCATGTTATAAACAACACCGTGATCCAACGGATGAATAAAGATCTGGAAATTTTACAAGGTAAGATAGAAGGCAAAAGATCTCAAGGGCGCAAAAGAACATCGTGGTTGAAGAACATCAGATATTGGGCAGGAATGACTACCATACATCTATTTAGAGCAGCTGTCAACAAAGTTGTATGGACCAACGTGATTGCCAACATCCACAGAGGATAGGCACCAAAAGAAGAAAAAAACAAATTTCTAAAAATTTACAAGAAAACTTAAATTTCAAGTGATGATAGGGACAATATCACATGTAATCAGCTATAAAAATTTCAAGAAGTTTCACTTAACATTTATTGCAAGATTGAAATTGTTTATCCCAGAAAGCTTTTATTTACAATGTTATTTAAATTATTATGTTATTTAACATAAGTTATTATGTAACATTTAAAATAACTCAAACGTATTAACATGTAAGAAGTTATTTTTTTTTTTTTTTTTTATTTGAAATCTCGGCATTTTTACTCGAATCTAAAAAAATACAATGTCCTACGACCCTTAGAACCCGAGTTACTATATTTTATAGTTTAAAATATATTTGTAATGCTTTTTAGGAAAAAATAATTGTTAAAATAATAAACATATTTCAAGAAATATTAACATAGGTATATAGAGTTGATTCTCAAATAAAAAATTAATTTTTTATAAATCTTATTGTTAACAAATATTATTTATGACTACATTATATATTTATTTAAAATGCTTTCTCGTTTTATAACCTTTTGTTTTAATAATAACAAGAGAAAAGTAAAATTTTGCAAAATAAATATTTATGTTAAATTTTTAAATAAATTACTCGGTTAAATAAACAATTCACAAATTAACTAAAGACATTTTTATGATCTATGCCACAAAGTATTTATTATTAGTATTTATTATTAAAATCATCAGTTTTTTATTAAAACCGGAGATATTGCGACTTTTAGACATTTTAAGTTATCAATTCAGTTTTTGGAATAGTCAAATCGCTCTTCAATGTTTGGCGCATCAGAGACGGCTCATTTTTAAAGTAATCGTTTTAAATTTTTTGTCAAAGCTTGAACTTTTATTCTTTCAAATGGTGTTTTTAAATTTTGTAATGTTTATACACAAAGCCCCGGTGAATTTAAAAAAAAAAGCTAACTCAGGTTCTAAGAATCGTAGAATATTGTATTATTTTTTAAAATTCGTGTAAAAAATGCCATAATTTCAAATAAAAATAAATTAAATAAGAAACATGTTGCTGATTTTGAGTTGTTTTAAATGTTTGTAAACTTAAAATCACAGTACTTTTGTAAAGCTAGTTTACATTATTTATTTAACATTATTATTTATATTTTAGATTATATATTTAACATAACTTTTAATCGTTAAATTATTTAATTTGATAAAATAAGCCTTTCTCTTCAATTTGGTGCTTTCAGAATTTATGTAGACCTAATAATTTACGCATAATAACGTTTTCAGCTTTCTGGGATAAACAATTTAAATCTTGCAATAACTCTTAAGCAACTTAAGTAAAACTTCTTAAAATTTTTATAGCTAAATACTTATGATATTATAACTATTCTTATGAGAAATTAAAGTTTGTTTTATAATTTTATAAAGCTATTAAAAATTTTCAAAAAATCGACTCTTGAAACTATTATTGCAAATATTCGGCAACAAATTAACAAAAATAACTATACAAAACTGTCATTTTAAAGGATTTTTTATGCTTTTTCAGTAAAATTGTGTCATTTTTTCATATAATTTACCGGTTTTCACCGTTAGTATTTTAAAATAAAATAGCGATCTTACAGTGTTTTTTAAGAGTAAAAAATTACTTTATCTTTTGCATATTTTATTTATTACATATTGTTATCACCAAAGTTATCAAAAGCAGTTGTCTATTTGCCTAGTATTTGTTTGACTATAAGGAGTTGGTTGATAGTAGATCTATTCTACTTAAATTAAGAATATTTGTTAGTATTTTTTTTTTGTTCTCCATATTTCTTGTAGTAGCTGATAGATTTGCTTTGTTAAATTTTTTTCATTCTTACTTGTATAGTTCTGGGGAATGTATAGTTGTTCGGTATAGTTCTATAGTACTGGGAATAGATAAAATACTGTAATTTTATCTATTCTCGGCGATTTATTGCTTTTTTGTATTTAGATTGAAGTTCGAATCTCCTCTAGCGTTAGAGGTCTAGTTAAATCAGTTTCTTCTGGACATTCCATTAATTGTTGTTGTACCTTTTTGTTCCCACTACTGCTGTTGTTATAGTAGTTATACACAATTCTCTATTCGAATTGCCGAATATAGGCCTCTCCTAATTCTCGCCATTCATCTCTGTTGTTTGTAAGTCGTTTCCACATTGGTCCTGCAATTTTTTTAATATCGTCGCTCCAGTGCATTTGCGGTCTTTATCGTGGTCTTTTGGCTTCATATGGCCGCTAATTTCCGATTTCTTTATTCCATCGGCCATCCTTAAGACGTTAGTTATGTCTAGCTCATTTCCATTTTAGTTTAGCTGCCTGTTCGACAGCATATTTTACTTTTGTTCTACTACGAATGTTTTCATTGGTTTTATGGTCTTTTAGTGAGATACCCAGCATATTTCGTTACATAGCACTCTGAGTTTTTCTGATGTTCTCCATGTTCTATCTCTGCCCTTGGATGTTTATCATAAGTTTGTCATCTTCGTTTGACATTAGTTTAGTTTTGCTAAAATTCATTTTCAGTCCTTTTTTTAGGGATTGTATGTGTAGCTCCTCATTCATAATATTCACTGCATTCCATGTGTCGGCTATTAGTACTACATCATCTGCGTATCTAAGTTGGTCAAGTATCTTCCATTAATAGGGATTCCCCTATTTTCCCAGTCTATTGACTTAAAGATATCTTCTAGGGCAGCTGTAACTAATTTTGAAAATATTGTGTCTCATTGTCTTACGCCTCGGTTGATTTTTACTCGTCTTGTTTCGATTCTATTACCCAATGTCAATTTGAGATTGTATTCGTTAGTCTTTTCTATTAGGATTTTCAAACTATATAGATGGTCACAGGTGCTGTACCCTTTTCTAAATCCAGCTTGTTTTACTGGTTGATATCCGTCAAATTTAATTGTTGTTAATCTGTTTGTAATAATATTTGTAAAGATTTTGTAAAGTTGTGAAAGAAGTGAAATTGGTCGATAATTTTTCAGGTTTGTGGTGTCTTCCTTTTTATGTATTAATATTGTTTTGGCAGTATTCCATTGTTTGGGTATGTTGCCTTCGAATGGACATGTATTAAATAGTATTTTTGGATATGTGATGGCTTCTTCTCCGCCTTCCTTCAGTATTTCTGCTAGGATTCCACCGCTTCCTGGAGCTTTATTCCTTTTTATTTCTTTTACTGCTCTTTCTATTTCTTCGTGGCTTACTTCGGTCATCACTTGTGAGTTGACATTTGTTATCTGCCTTTTCAAGTTCTGCTTTGAGGAGTTAGGGGGATCGTTTCTGGAATGATACAGTTCGGCGTAGAACTTTTCAATTGGGTTTGCTATATCAGATTTACTTTTTTCTAGTTGTCCTTGTTCGTTTTTAATGGTTATTATGTTTTTCTTTCCTAGTTTTGGTTTGGTGCATTTGAGACTTAGATTGTTCTCTATGACTTGTTCTATACGGTCTTCTTGATGTTTTTTAATGTCTTTTTTTATCTGTTTTCTTATTACTGGATTAAGTTCCTTAAATTCTGCAGTGTCTCTTTTGTTTTGTCTCAGAAGATCTTCTCTTTGTTTTAGCATGTTTTGTGATTCTACACTTATTTTAGATTTTCGTTTTCTGTTAGCGGTTGCCACTTCTGAGCTTGCATTTAATAGTTCTTTTGTTATGACTTCATTGATTAATTTGAGTTAAGTTTATCTAGATTTAATACTTTCGCTGGTTTTAACTTGCTTTTATATTATTCTGTATTAGATTTTAGTTTATCTGTGTCTATACTTCAAGTTTTTCTAAATTTATTTCTATTTTTATTATGTTTTATCTAACCATTCGGTGATCGCTACTTACTGACGCCGTATTTATTACTGTTACGTCCTGTATAACATCTGTGGGTTTTTCTTATATAATGTGTTCATTGCATAGTATTTGTGGGCTTGTAGGAAGTTAACCAAGGTTTCTGCTCTCTCATTTCTAACTCCAGAGCCGAATTATTGTTCTATATAGTTATCGGTTTATTCAAGTCGTTGTCCGATCTTAGCGTTGAAGTCTTCTATTATCATCGTATACGTGCTGTGATAATTCGTGCTAGTTTCTGCAATTTTCTAATAAAATTCGTCTATCTCTTTATCGGGATGTGCAGCAGTTGGAGCGTATACTTGAATAATTTTCAGGTAGATGTTCTCGTTTACATTTAGCCTAATCATTGCAATTCTTTCAGATATTCCTACGATTTGCTCTACTTTATGTGCATATTTCTTGGAAATTAGAAATCCTATGCCATCTAGGCTTTGTTCTTCTCGCCCTTTGTAATATAGGACGTTACCAGACTCTAGTGTTATGCACTCTTTCCCTTTTCTTTTTACCTCTGCTAGACAAATTATGTCCTATTTTAAGTCTTTGATGTTTTCTTCGAGTTCGTAGACTTTTTCGTCCTTTGCTTAAAGACCTTATATTTAGAGTTGCGATGTTCAATCGTGTGGTTTTTAGCGATTTCCTGCTAAAAATAGAAAAAAATAGAAAAACATGAAAATATCCTATAGAGTTGACTAAAGGTACTTTTATTTTATGTAAGTTGGATACACCGTTTTCGGGATAAATCAAATTGAAAATTTTTCGTTTTTTCGTCATGGAAGTTAAATTAAGATTTTTTGCACTAGTTGGCTTTGAACTGTCAACAAAAGTGTATGACGGCTGTCCGGTCAACTTTAGCAGGAATATACGCGACTTTCTTGATAATAACTAAGACCACTGGATTAGAAGAGGTGGTCCAGATTTGAATCCTTGTGATTATTGTGTTTAAGGATATATAAAAATATTTGTTTATTCCATTTCGATACAAAATTGTGCACAACTCTAGCTAAGGATGCAAGATGCTTGCAACTAATTTAGAAATAACTTTGGAATTTTTGCAAGAATTCAGCGTTCTTTAAGCAAGATGAAAAATTTATGCAAAGAGACTAATGGTCATGACATTGAGTCTCCTTTGTTACTATCTACCATGTATTGAAACAAAAGGTAATTTATAAAATTAATTAAGGTACCTATTAATTTAATTTTTCTGGCGAAAAAAACGAAAAATTTTCAAGTCGATTTTTAAAGAAAACGGTGTATCCTACAGACTTAAACTATAAATACCTTTTGGTACTAGAATACCTGAAAATTTCATATTCTAGTATCACGAATGTTTAAAAGTACAAGACAAAAGTTATGCGTTAAAATAACCGTTGATATACCCAAAACGGACGCCTATGAACGGTACTAGAAATTCGCAATTAATTGGATCGATTCAACTCAGGAGGGGAATAAATAATCGTACCAGTTTTCATTTTTCTAAATAAAAGCGTTCTCGAGCTATTAAAAAAAAACTACTTACAAGGCGCCATCTTCAAAGAACTCTAGCTTCCTTAGGAAGCATTTTCGTTCTAGGTAAATTGGGTTAAATCGTCTTAAAATGATCTGAGAAATCTCCGGTTTTTGTCTGTCAGAGTTTCTGGACACCCTGTATAAGGATTGAAATATATATGATTACATCTTCCATGGCTTCCGAACACGAAGTGTGAATATATTTATGTATAATAAGTGCTTCTTTCAATTATATAAATGGCTTGATTGGACGTGTAGGTGGATTTTACCTCGTAAGTAGCATAATTACCTAACTAGAAGTAATTTACTTACTCAATCAAGCTTCACGAATAAATTACGGCACGTAATTCTACCATTCGTTTTTAACCAATATTTCAATCATAGTACCTAAAAAATATTCTCCTTTTTTCAGAATAATATGCAAGCAAATAAATTTACCAAAATTTAAGTAGAAATAACATGGTACAAATCCAAATGAGGAATAGTTTATAAAATTGTAATTTGTCTATTTGTACAACTACAATTTTAGGCCTTATTTATTTAGCTACAAACTTAAATATAACTTTTGTACTATTTTTAGTATGTAATACAATATTAGAGCGGAATTTAGTATCTTTTACTATAGATAATGTAAACAAAATCAAAAGTATTTTGTGTTTACAGGCACGCACCACCTTAAAAAATTGTTTTTATTATGTAAATATACCGTAAAATACATATTTATGAAAACTAAGTTTAAGTAAATATAAAATGGATAAGTTACATAGAAGTCTAATCTAAATATGTGTTTAAACTATCAAACTAAAAACAGTTGCCGTGTAGGCCGATATTTACGGTATACTTTTTTCCTAATGAAAAATAATTCGGACTGTACTCGTTTATATATGTAATAATATATAGATAATAAAGATTAAGTGTTGGGAAAAAAGTAGACGAAATGAAGATATAAAAGTATATGTGTAAAAGAAGTATTAAAACATTTTCCTTATTTTATACAAATAAACATATGTTGTGCTACCCAAGGTTCTACTCATATCTAGAATTTAAATATTAATTTGTATTCCTAAAAAAAAGGAATATATATTAAAATTTACTTGCAATTATGAAAATATTTGGTTCTACTTGATAATATTATACGTATCTACTATGTTCCAAAACTAAAAAGGGCAGATTTAACAGCTTGATTTATCCTAAAAAAAATTATAAAAACTTCCTAGGCTTTCCTTTTTTCCTATTCCCTAAATTTTTACCTAAATTACTTCACAAATCTTTCCCCCGTTCTCTTAAAAATAGGAAGCCTATAAACAAAAATATATACTGTTGACCTCCTCTCTAAATAGTTCTACACTACTGCATTTAAACAAATCCTTTAAGTTCTTAAGCCAGAATATTCTTCGTCTTCTCACATTTTGCTTTCCTTTAATTTCGTCTTGCTGTATTTTTGCCTTGCCCTCTTATCACATGTGCTAAGTACTCAAGTTTGCTTCTTTTGAGAGTTAATATTATTTCCCCTTGATTTCATATCCTGTTAGTTATTTCCAAATTTGACATTCTTTTAATCCATGATATTCGTAGGTTCTTCTGTAACACCAAAATTCAAAAGTGACCAACTTATTTGAAATATGAGAACACGTCACATCGAAGTATCCTTAGGCGTAGTTCTACCCTTATATCCCTACAACAAAGAAACTTTTTAAGTTTAATGAATGACGCGCATGGTGTTATTTCAATAAGTGTCTTAATTTCTTTGGTTTGGCTTACATTTGATATTATCCATGTTTCTAAGTATTTATAGGTATCAACACTCTCAATTACAGTATCTTCAATAATTATTTGGATATTTGCATCTGCAGATTTAGTCATGATCATGCATTTAGTTTGCTTCAAATTCACCTTAAGGCTGTATTCATGCCAGCATTCCTTAAAGCGTTACATTAAGTTCTGTAAATCGTTGCTGTTATCCGTTATTATTGCTGTATCAACTGTAAAACGTGAGTTATTTAAAATTTCTACATTGATAAAAATATACCCTACACTGAATGTGTGAGCGCTTCTTTAAATACCGCTTCACTGTAGACATTGAAGTGTAGTGGTAACAGCACGTAACCCTGACGGACTTTTCTCTGTATTTTTATATCTTAGATATTCTAGGTATCAACTCTAACCTTATCAGCTTGATTCCAATATAGATTAGATATAATTTTCATATTACGACTGTCAATATTTTTGTTACAAGCTTTTTATGTTGAACCTTATCAAATGCCTTTTTAAAGTCTACAAACCATAAGTACATGTCCTGATTTATGTCCGTGCATCTCTGGGCCAGCACTTTGAAGCCGAACAAAGAATTGTTTGTGGCCATAATATGTCTAAAACCAAATTGTGTGTTACTATTTTCATATTCAAGAGTTTGAACAACTCTTCTTCTTCTTCAGTGAATTATTTGGTCCGGATGTTGGTGATCATCAACGCTATCATGGTTTTGTTGACTGCTCTGCTAAACAGCTCCGCGAAGGTCATTTCAAACCATTGTCGGAGGTTTTTCAACCACGAGATACGATGGCGTCCCAGGCCTCTCCTGCCAAATACTTTACCCTGCATAACAAGTTGAAGAATATATATTTTTTTTTGGTTCTGTATCACGTGGCCGAGGTACTCAAGCTTACATTGTTTCACTAAATTAAGCACTTCTTTTTCTTTTATCATGCGCTATAGGACCTCAACGTTGGTGACATGGTCCACACACGATATTTTTAGTATCCTCCTGTAGATCCATATCTCGAAGGCTTCTATCCGCTTTTTTCAGGCTTGCGGCAGTGTCCATGCTTCAACTCCATATAGTAACTCTGGAAGAATATAGCACCTCACTATCCGCATCTTGATTCCCAAACTTAAATCACTACAGCACAGCAAGGATCTCAACTTGATAAATGTAGACCATGCCATTTCATTTCTGGAACTAATCTCTTGAGCGTAGGTCCATTGTGAGTTGAGGATAGTTCCGAGGTAAGTGAATCTGTCGAAACTCTGGATGGCTTCGCTACATGCCATTACTGCCCCGGGATCTAAATTTGCACGGCTGACAACCATGAATTTAGTTTTCTTAATATTAAGGTCTAGTCAGTATGTTACGCTCACAGTTTTCACTCGGTCTAGTAAGACTTGTAGATCATTTAGGCTGGTTGCAAGTAGCACAGTATCATAGGATATTATTGATGTATTCCCCGTTCACTCGGATTCCCATCTCTAGGTTTGTGAGGGCTTCAGTAAAAATTTCCTAAGACTATATATTGAAAAGATT
This sequence comes from Diabrotica undecimpunctata, assembly GCF_040954645.1. NCBI lineage: Eukaryota > Metazoa > Arthropoda > Insecta > Coleoptera > Chrysomelidae > Diabrotica > Diabrotica undecimpunctata. The sequence continues at coordinate 1,801 of NW_027314312.1, read as the reverse complement.
CGGCGAGAGCACACAGTCTTGCCTTACTCCTCGCATGATCTTTACTTAGATAAATTTAGGGTGATCCAAATGTCCTTCTTATCCAATCCTACTCTTTGTAGGGCGGCGACCATCTTCTAGTGATGACAACGGTCAAATGCCTTGACGTAGTTAATAAAACAAATATAGACATTACAACTGACATCGCGGCATCTCTGAAGTACGACTTGTAAGGTGAAAACTGCTTTACGTGTACCCATGGAATTGCGGAATTCAAATTACATTTCACCGCCATTTCTTCGTATTTCTTATAAATTCTGGCATGTATGATTTTAAGAAAAATCTTAAGTGCATGACTCATAAGGCTGATAGTTCGGAAATCTTCGAACGTTTTCGGAGATCGTTTTTTTGGTAGTTTTACAAATGTTGACAATAGCTATTCCTCTGGGATATTACCTGAATCGTATATAACGTTAAACAGTTCAGTTAACTTCTTCGTGCTCACTTCACTCATCACTTAATAAGTTCAATGGGTATTTCGTCCGGACATATGGTCTTGCCATTCTTAGACTGTTTTTACTGCTTGACCTCGGAATTTAGTACGACGGTAACCTTCCAGATGCAATTTATTTCTGGAAGGTTACCTCGGTACATTTTCCAGGTCATCAACTACTTCTCCTTAACTGTCGTCGCCAGGTTCCCGTCTTTGTTTATGAGGAGCTTTGTGTTTCTCCTCTTGTATTGACCAGTGTTTCACTTGGAGCTCTTCGATTAGTTTACATTTTTTTGTATCCATGTCTCCTTGGCTCTTCTTATTTCTTTTTGAATTGTTTGGTGGATTTCTTACTATTTCTTCGCGTCCCTGTTTTTCATTAATCTCCTTTGGTCCATCATCTGCAGAATGTCATCAGTTTGTCATGTTTCCCTGAATTTATTTGTATGTATTCAGGTCTTTTGCTTTATGTTTTCTTCGTACTTTCATAATTTTAAGAATTCCTACTGTCATCCAAGGTCTTCTTTTTTCTCTAAATAGTTTGGGGGTTTTTTTCCAGCTGACCTAAAAGCATGTTTACAAACTTACAACTCAGTAATTCTTCAATGAATTCTAAATTTTTGCTATATAAATATATGTAATATTTACGCCACATACGTAATCACAAGATAAAATCGGAGAAGACCAGGCAGGTTTCACAGCGGGGAAAGCATGCTTAGATCACATTTACACGGTCGAACAACTAATAGAAAAAAGAATGGCCAAAAATAGATCCGTCCATCTGGCTTTTGTTGATCTTAAGAAGGCATATGACTCAATACCTAGAACCAAGCTATGGGAAGCAATGGAAGACATCGAAGTTCCACGAAGATTAATAAACGCGGTAAAAGCACTCTACAAGAATAACGAAGTAGCTATCAAAACGGGCAATAGAATATGCAGGCCATTTAAGACGACAAAGGGACTACTACAGGGTTGCTCCACATCCCCCACCCTGTTCAAAATATTCCTGGAAAAAACCCTCAAACTGGGTGTTTCCTGTTTAGCCAGTCCCCTAAGGGGAAAAATTGGAGAAAACGGTTGAGTGAAGGAATACAGTGAAAACTGTGGAAATCCTTGTATATATATACGTAATCGCTTCTCGTTGTTAATCTTTTTTATAACTGTCAACATTTTCAGAATTTTCATAAAATTTTCCTTTCAATCCAATTAGACTCCTTCTATTACAGAACAAATCACCCTTCTCTTTTTATTTCATCGATCTGGCTGTAACTGTACTGCATGCAACTGTATTTATTTTTGTCGGAGTAAGTTACTCTGAGATAGCGC
>NW_027314311.1:0-16095 GCF_040954645.1 Diabrotica undecimpunctata | reverse complement strand
ACGCGCTATCTCAGAGTTCCCAGGTCGAATTGAAGAATAGTATAAAATATTAAAGTTTGTAAAAAAATTAGAATCAACATATTTGACTGTGTAGGGACGAATTTTACAAGCATCTAAACAAACTTTTATGTAATCCGTTGGTACAAATATGCAACGACCAACAAGCTTTCTTTCTATTGCTGAATGGCAGCTATCAACTTCCATCTGCGTATGCCCTTTAGTCAAACATTTTTGGCAGATTGTTACGCTGCTTTTTCTGGCAAAATAAAGCAAAACGTTAGACAACGTATTGTTTTTATTCTGATAACCGCAGTTGTCAGAATAGATAATAAATTCTTTAATTTGAGAATTGTCATCAAGGCGAAATTTTAAATAGGCTAATACAATTGAGGCAAATAACTGGATTCTAACCCACCGTTCCCTTCGTGCCACAAATAGCACCATACAGTCTTGGACGCCAAATCAAAAATTGTGTAGTTATGAACTGCCAGTTTTGTTTTATAGTAAAACGCTTCAACGCATGGTGCTAACTTAACGGCTTGCATGTCAACTGTTATACAAACTATATTTTTATTTTTCATGCATTCATCTTTCATTCATCAGTTGGCGCTACAGCCCTTCGTGAGCCTTGGCCTGCTTCAAAACATTCTTCCATCCTTCCCTATCGAGTGTCTGTCTTCTCCAGCCCCTCACTCCAATCTCCCCCAGATCTTCCTGTACATCGTCCAGATATCTGAGTTTAGGTCGCCCCCTTCTTCTTCTTCCAACCGGCCTGTTTAGCATAGTTATTTTAGTGGGATCACTCTCATCCATCCGCATAACGTGGCCCACCCACCTTAGGCGGTTTATTTTGATGGTCTTCACAATATCTGCATCACCAAAAAGTCTATAGAGTTCAAAGTTATATCGCCTTCTCCACAGACCCTGTTCGTTTACTCCGCCATATATGGTCCTCAATACTTTTCTTTCAAAGACTCGCAGTAACTCTTCATCTCGGGTCGTCATTGCCCATGTTTCCGATCCGTATTGAGTACTGGGCGTATCATTGTTTTATAAAGTTTGCACTTTGTTGCTATTGACATACTTCTCGCTCTTAGTTAAGGGCCCAGGCCAAAATAACAGCGGTTAGCCACGCATATTCTTTTTTTTTATCTCGTTGGATGTGTTATTTTTGTAGTCTACCCGTGATCCTAGGTAGCAGAATTCTTCTATCGTTTCGTGTTGCACCTCTAAGTTATTTTGTTTGAATTCTTGATATGGCCGGCATATATTTAGTTTCCTGGATGTTAATCAGAAGTCCTATGTTTTCTGCGGCATTTTTGATACGTGTGAAAGCCTCCACTGCTTCATTTTGGGTTCTTCCAATTATGACGATATCATCAGCGTATGCCATTATTTGTATACTACGGGTATATATCGTACTTAAGTTTATTCCCGAATCTCTCATAACTTTTTCTAACGCTAGGTTTAACAGCGTGCATGATAGCGCATCTCCCTGGCGCATGGTTTTGAAACATCCCCTTGTACGCGCACTTTACATTCGACTTTCATCATTGTCATTTTAATTAATTCTACCAATCCTTTTGGTATTTCTAATTCGATCATCGCCGAATATAATTGGGACCTGTCATTCTTTATCATTCATCTTTATCTTTTCTTTTTTCATTTTAGACGCTTCTTTCTCTTGTTGGTGTTTATTGTACTCTTCTTCACTTATATTTCTAATTTCGTGGCCTATATATGTGTCGCAAAGATCCTTTTTAGGCCGATAGATGGATATTTTTGATTTTCCATTTCCGACTGAAACATAGTGCGGCTCAAGCTTTTATTGAAAGTCGTTGACATTCTACCTTCTATGCTGAATATACATCATTTTTTTTTTCTTAAAAATAGGCTCTAAATATAATTGTGAAGATGAAGCACGGCAGTAATGCGCTTCGAGCTTTGGTAAAGTTGTTAAAAAGTTTGATAGAAACCCTTTGAATGCTTTAAATTTGCCGTTCTTGATTTGGTAGGTGTTTTCTTATTTTCAGCTGCAACATGAATACCATTTTCTGATTCTTGACGACAACGGACTGCGACTGATTGAGTTATTCCAAAGGTGAAACATTTTCTTGAAAACTTTTTTGCAAAATGAACAAATCATTGTTCATTAAGTAGTACTCATAAGAATAAGATCTTCGACTAGCTTCTACAGTAACTTGGTGTGGTTGCTTGACTTTTATTAAAGATGCTACTTAAACTTTTTTCATATCCCATGTCATCTTTTGCCAAAAACTATTAAACAGATTCATGCGAATATTTTCAGAAAAATTAGAGCAACCTCGCTTTTTTGATTTTATACAATATTGAGATTCACATTTTAAACGAAGGTTTCGTGCCGGTCGATTTTCAGTTAACCTATATTTACCATCATCTCGATCTTTCTTCAAACCTTTGTACTTTTTACCGTATATTCGATTAAATTTTTCTTGTTTTCTACAATTTTTTCTTTTGTTATCATTTTCTTTATTCTCTTTTTCTTCATCATTGGTAGAATTTTCAATATCATTAGGTGCTTGGTTGTTCGTTTCACTTTCATGGGGTTCGTCATTGTCATTTAGCTCTTCAGTGTTATTTGAAAGTATCTCAATAATAATTTTTTCCGTACTCGTAGGTATTTCCAATTCAGAAACTTATTCTTTGGTGTTTCGTTTTCAGATAATAATGTATTATTGTCATCATTGTGATCATTGGAAACATTCAATAACAAGTTATTATTAGAAACAGTTTCTAATATGTCACGATCCAATATTTCTCCTAGGAAGTTCTTCTATGTTACAATAATTATTAAGCTCCTTGCTCTGACTCTCATCGGAAAACCAGAATTCAGCACTGTTCAAAATATCTTCTAGTTCTCTTTCGGTTAGCACTTTATTGCGTCTTTCATTGGCCATTGTGCTTGAAAAAAAAATTGAAAATTAGATTATTTCAATTTATATAATGATTTAATACGTTTTTAACCCATTTTTGGCTTGGATTCATATTTTTCAACAGGTAAAAATAATTGTTATAATTATTATTAGCTATTGCAAAAACTTGTATCTAAGGCAAATAAATATGTTCAAAAACGGGTATCTCAATGCTGAAGTTGTTAACAAATTCTGAGCATTCAATCTATCAAAAATTACTTTGAAATGAATTCATTACATGACATTAAAGACCAATTTTTTAAAAATAGATTAACACTTACCCAACTAATTTGTAAGCTTTATTTACACACTAAATACCCGGACGAACAATCTGGTGCAACTAAACATAACCACACAATGCCGATTCTGGCGCTTTAAACTTAATTACACCTTTTGCTTGCTGTGGAGAGATACACCGATTTGATTTTCGGAAATAACTTAAACACGAAATTTTTTACAGTTACATGGTTTTGCACTAATAGAACTATTGCTATTTCTTACGAGATGGCGTTAAAATGTCAATTTTGATATTTTTTGAGATACACCATTTTGCTCTTTCGCCGACGATATAGATTTTTGAAGTCTTTAGCTGTATTTTTCCTAGCTTAGGAATATATCATCGTATTTTCGATTTGTGTGCCTACATACTCTGCTTTTGATGAATTAATGATAAACCTTGCTCGGTATATTCTTCATATATTTTTCGTAGCATGTACTGTCTGCAGTAATTACTTGGCCATCTCTAAAATGCAAGATGTAAAGTAAATGACCAGTCATTGTCACTATAAAGCTAAAAACCATATAAAGACAAAAACCAGTAATCGCCACATTTTCCAAAATACCAATTATTGCCACTCGGTCATTGCCATAAATAAATAACAACATTTTACTGAAAAATTTTGTTTATTAATAAAAATCTAAATCAAAATATTAATAAATAACGAAGCCTTCCCTTGTAAAATACATGTTGATATAAAAAATAAGAAAAAATAAATTGAACTATATATCTAGTATTTTCCGCAGGTTTTAGGCCTCAAATACGTCCACTGGCAAAGTAAGTTCATAACGAATCCGTTCACCAGTGGATAAAATAATAATGGGTGTTGGTAGTATGCCTAAAATACGATTTTTATTAACAAAAAAGACTAACGCTCTTTTGATGCAGCTCAGAATTCTTAAGTTGAGTATATCTATATAGCTCGGCGTCTTTTAGCGAGCATCCATCTTATCCAGCCTCGATGTAGAAGGCCATCGCCACACGATGTCTCACCGGAACGAGCTCATTAACTTCATCGGGCGTATGTTCACCGTTGTTGAGCGTGGGGGGCGAGAGACTATCCGACTCACCCTGAGCCACCGGTCTTACCAGTGAAGTTTCTCCTTCAGATGAGGCGTAGTTGGTGAAAGTCTCTATGGTAGAAGATCCAGTGGACGAACAACTCCCCGTTGATACATTCCGGCATCGCTCTTCTCCTTGAAACATTCTAAGAATTCTTGATAGTCGGTCTTAGCCCGAGCGTGCCGAATCTGATGCACAGTCCTGCCTGGCGGGTGCTGGGTGCTGTAGTATCGATATCCTCGTACCGAAATTTCTCATGCACCATACGGATGGGACACTCGGCACGCAGCCTATGTATGTGAGTGTCCATACCGCTTGCGTGGCGAAGTTGGTACCACAGACACCGATGACCATCTCGATCGATGGTAGGAGAATTAGCCGAATGACTAGGAAAAATTACGTGCTGATATTCTAGGATCTACGCTAATTCTAAAACCTAAGCTTCCAGGAAACTGGGAGGGTGTACAGTCTTAAGGAGTTCTAGGGTTAACCTAGAAGGATTTCTGTATCTCTAGCGGTGCGCGATTTAAGGTCTCAGAAGAAACCGATTTCTTGAATATAGCGCACACTTCCAACCAGGCACACCTTGCGCAATTAGCGTTCGTAGTTCAGCGTTTCACAGACACGGACTCTGAAAAGTGCATCTTTCACTATTCGCTGAAAAAGTGAAAAACAAACCCCAGCTCTACCAACGTGGATGTTTACACTAGGACGGTTTTTGTGAAGGCGACCACGAAGCAAATTTAACCGCTCTTACTAATTTGCGTTTGGGGAATCAAATTTTCACAAAGCAGCGGCTAATTGCGTCATAGCAAACGACGGGCTGAGCAATGTCACAATTTTGCAGAGCCTAGAAAATCTCTAGAAAAGTATGTATAGGATTCTGAAACTATTTTCTTGTGACATTCATTAACTATTATTTATGATTAATTAGCATTAAATATAGTAGATATAGGAGTTCTTTGTTTTCGGCCTATTCATATATTTATAAAAATATTTTACACCGTTCTCAATTAATATTTCAATAGCGATATTAATCGTGTATGATACTATTTATGGCAGTAAAATTTGTACTACATTTACACCGTTTACACAAATGTGTGTTTTAGATTTAGACAACCGAGTTTTTAGACCCAAAAACCTCTTGAAAGTTTCTCGCTCCTATTGATAATTATCCGTCGCCATTGAACTGCAACAAAACAAGAACAGATCATCATCGCGTCGCGAGATTGGGAGTCCCCCTTATGGATGATTACATATCGAGTCGAATGAGAGAGAGGTTTCTTCTTAGAAATCTAAATCTATTCACAATTGCGTACTAAGACAAGTCGACGAGACGTATAGAAAACTGGTTTATAAATATTCAAATATTATTTGCGGTTTTCCTAATGAAGGATCGATTATAAATAATCATTTTGGTAAAAGGAATAGGTTACTTACCTCGTATGTTTTCAATGTCCATTCTTTATTTACATATATCTTCCATGCAACATTATGAATAAATACATCATCTTTTGTCCCTCAATAATTATTGTTCTTTAACTTTATTTTGTTATTTTGGGTGTATATTATTAAATTAGTTTGAACACTATATCTGAAATAAATAAATAAGAAATAATTTATATTAAAACTATTGTTACCTCTTATAATTTTCTTTGTTAATGTCTTTGGAGTTGAAAATGAATATCGATCGTTAATGCATCGGGACGTTTTGTATTTGAAGCCAATTTATTTGATATTCAATTATCCTTTAAGTTGATAAAGAACAAAGAGTAGTATTAATCAATCATGTTATTCAGTAAATCATGACGATGTGACAGGAAGACAAGAGAATGCTCTTTCCTTAGACAGGCGAATAGAAAATAGAAGCTGGGATGGGCCGAAGACGTCAATCTTATAAAAATCAAACAATTTGAAATGTAAGTAAATCTACAACGTCTAATTTTGTTTTATTTATATTTATTGATAATAATGTAGAAATGTAAAGGGACATATAGGTAATTTGTATGTTAACTGAACGCATTCATCTGGAGAAAAATAAGATCGTTTTTGAAAAATAATGTAGTTGTTTACCTTTCATAAGTGTATTACAAAGTGGCCTACAATTGATACAGACATAACACATTGTATTAAAGTAATATAAAGAGAAACAAATCATCATAAAAAATTGTTTTATTTATTGCGCTGAGCAAATGCGAGAAACTTATTAAGATGAACTCATTATTACAGACCACATAGTATACTTAAGAATTTGTGACTCTTTTGATTATGGTTAGATACTCGATAGCCAATCGTCCAATCTACTGTACGGCATAAGAAGTACGAAAGTAAAGCTCTAGTAATGAAAATATGAAACAAGTAATTGCTAAATTGAATTAAAAAAAATCCTTTTATAATCTTTTTTAAAACATTAATTTGATAAAATTTATGTGCACTGCACGTTTTACACGGAAATGTTTGTTTGTCAAGCAGTGTTACCTTTTTTTGTTCATCTTTAATGACAGTTCCATGTTAACAAGGTTATGAAAATATATCAATAATCAAACAAGATACCACAATAAAGATCAAAGATGTGCGAGTCAGAAGAGGAGCAGAATGTGGAACGGACCTTAAACTACTGACAGCAAAAATGGGCATTAATTGGAAACATAAGACCCCCCGCTACAGAAGAACCGTTGAACACTATAAGAGAAAAATAATACAATATAGAAATACTCCAAGAACAATCAATAAGAGAACTATACCAATAACGTCTAGACCAAAAATTAATAGAATTTAGATACGGCAATATCGAAGAAATATACGAGCATATAAAGGCGAGTATAAAACAAGCAGCATTCGAAGCAGTTGGAGAAAAAGAACATATAACAAATTAACAGCACTATTATGGAATAAATGAACCAACAAAAAGAATAATTGAAGAAAAAAAGCAACTATACAGAAAATGGCTGACTACAAACAACGATGAAGTTTATAAAGAATATAGAGAAAAAGTTAGAGAAGGGAAAAAACAAATAACACAACAAAAGAATGAAGAATGGGAAAGAACCTGCTTAAATATTGAAACATACATAGGAGATACAAGAACTTCGGAGTCATGGAAAGTACTGAGAGGATTGAAACAAAACTCAAAAGAAAAAATTAAATTGGGAAATATACAGGACACAGCATGGAAGGACTATTACAAGGAACTGTTAACAGAACAAAGACCACAATTCATTGGAAAAGAAAACAGGCGAAGACGAAGCAGATCCTCACAACAAGAAAAAGAAATAACAGATAGGGAAATGAGAACGGCCATAAAAGCAATCAAAAATAAGAAAGCACCGGGACCTGGAGGCATCTCACCTGAGCTTATAAAATACGGATCCAAAAAATTACACCGGATGATACAATGGATATTTCAGAAAGACATAAATGGAGAACAGCTGCAAAAGGAATGGACGGAGGCATATATGACATATATATTTAAGAAAGGAGATAGAAATCGATGCGAAAACTACAGAGGAATAAGCGTAATATCATTAATAGGAAGATTATATGGGATGATACTGCGAGAAAAGATAGAGCAAAGGCAAAATCGGGGAGGATCAGGCAGGCTTCACGGCAGGAAGATCATGCATAGACCACATATACACACTGAAACAACTGTTGAAAAAGAAAAAAGCAAAAAATAGGGATATACATTTGGCATTTGTGGACCTGAGAAAGGCGTATGATTCTGTACCAAGGTCAGAACTATGGGAGGCAATGTACAAATTAGAAATACAGACGGAACTTATAGAAGCTACAAAAGCTCTGTATGTATAAAGAAAATAGTGTCCATTAAAATGGGAACAAGAATCATAGGAGACTTCACCACAACAAAAGGGCTCCTGCAGGGTTGTTCCACATCTCCAACCCCATTCAAAATATACTTAGAGAAAGCCTTGACTACATGGAAAAGAAAATGCGAAGGCATGGGAGTACCGGTACGGAACGAATACCTATATAAGCTAAGCTTTGCAGACGATCAAGTAGTGATTGCACAAGACCAAGACAACCTCAGCTATATGATGAAGAAACTACAAGAAGAATATACCAAGGCTGGCCTAGATATTAACCTCGCGAAAACAGAGTACCTATCTACAAGTGAAGAAGACATAGAAGATCTACAGATTGATGACAACGTAACAATCAAAGGAAAGGATAAATTCAAATACTTGGGGTTTATAATCACGAAAAAGGCAACAACAGAGGAAGAAATTACACAAAGATTAGGACAAACAAGAACAGCAATCCGACAACTTAACTCAGTATGGTGGGATAGACACCTAAATATGAAGACAAAAATACAGATTTATAAAACATTATTAAAACATTATTAAAACATAAATAAGAAAAACAGCAGTAAGATAGTAGCAACAGAGATGGAATACCTGCGAAGATGATGAAGAAAATCATAGAAACAGAAGAAGAAGAAAAAAAGAACATCAATAGAAACAGACATACTAACATATATAGAAAAAAAAAGACTAAAGTGGTATGGACATATGAACATGTGAACCTTCTTGTGTTGTTTGGTCCAGGAAATCCATGTAAGTACTTCTGTTATTTTCTTCCTTTGTAGTTACCCCATTCTAGTCCCCTGTTTATTCACTTTCTCAAGACCCAGCTCTCCAAACAAACCAAGAGTAGCCGTTCGCAAACGTTCCGGTTTGTTTTGCTTATCCTATCTCGAGTAAATTCTGTCCCCAATTCTCAACCCCCTATAAGTGATCCCAATGTAGTAGGCAATATAACCGCTACAACCTCAAGAAAATCTTAAAAAATGGCAAAAATCGCGCAAAGTTTATTTAAGTTTGAACAGCTTTATAGAAACACATTTGCGGCAAAACACAAAAATTGTATACGAAAGCTGCAATCTTCACCTTTAAAACGCATTTTGATTTTTGTCGATAAGACATTCTGATCATAAGATATCGAACTTTGACCGTTGCGTTGATAAAAATTTTATTCAACATTGATTTCGCGCGCAGAACTGACATTGAGCGTTGTGTCTGAGAGAACGGATCATTCTACGCAAAAAGTGCTAATAATTTGAAACATTTTGTTCTATGGAGTACAGATTTAGGGGGGTACGAGGGGGGTTTTAGAGGGAAGCCCTGGAGTAAAGGTGGTAAATTTGTTTTTTTTTCTTTATTCTCAACAAAATTCAGCTTGTTCGTATAATTTTTAGGGGTCAAATCTCTGACGACTGGACTATTGTACGTGTTTTAGATATAAACTAGGTAATATTTAATTTGCAATGGAGACCTTTGCGACCAGTGCAATCCGTACATAAACGTGGGTGTGAGACATTGTGTATTCATTATGATTACAATTCCTTTTCTTCTCTGACCAATGGGTCTATCAAGGAGCGTTTTTCTAGCTGGGTCATTTTGTTTCATCTGCATTACATGCCCTACCCACCTCAGACGTCCTATCGTAATATTTTACAATGCATTGTGTATTAGAGAGCCAAAACTCAGTTTTGAAAAACAGAATATAAACCTAGACAACACCCTAAAACTAAAGATCTTCCTGAAGGTTGTAAGTTTAAAATTCGAGACATTATATATAAAATGCGTGAAAATGAAGAACATGTTTCTGTAGAGACGGTGTTAAAAAAATTAAAAAACAGAAATACATTTGAAATTTTCAGGGTAAGAGTTTTCAAACAGATTGAGCTTAGGTTCAAAATGGAAAACAATAGAAAAGCCTACTTTATTTAGACGAAACGAGGATTTTTGTTATCCCCTTGAATTTTCCCCTTAGAGGGAGTGTGAGCCGTATGGCTAAATCTGGATAATAATGTTTATTTACTTTCCATTATACAATATAAAACAATGTTATACAATCAATCTGAAGCCATTGTGACTCGCACGGTCCTGTAAGTAAAATAAGTGTTAATCGTATATGATTCGAGCGGCGTTCAACGTGTTAAGATAAGATTTTAGTTGAGTATCTTTACAAATACCACTCAATGGTTTGACAAATGACACGTTGAGTTATTAACGTGTACGACCGTCCAAATCATCTAAACGATCTTCATCTTAAATGCGACATAGTTAAAACATTTGGTATTGCATTTTATTGTTACTGTCGTAGTAAGCAATTTATTCTGACAATTGCCGCCAACGAAGCGTCAGAAACAAATAATTGCAGACCACGGTCAATAAGCCCAAAAACCAATGCATCATTATGAAACCGTGAAAGCCTACATACTTAATATATCTACAATTGATAGTGACTTAGTGATAACAGAAGTAATGACTGGTTGGATTTTTTTTTAATTATTTGATATTCACTATAGTAATTATTGTAGACAATTTTCTGTATTACCGTATTGTGTCTTGGTTTTTTAAACTATATAAATATAATCCCCAATTTAATTAAGACTCGGTAAATGGTAAGGTGCTCGCTCATTGTATATATCCTTTATCTATAGCATCATTCTAAAAAGTAGCTACATCTACAGCCTGAAGCTCTACCATGTACCACCCACTACATCCAAAGTGAAGTCGAGTGAGGAAGAGAGAGCAATTTTGAATTTCATTGATATCGTAGTAGAGTAAACTGAGAGATCATTGGGAATCTCGTCTCGAACTCCGACTTGAGTTACTGCTACGACTTGGTTGGCCGAATTTCTCGACTTGTATACGTTCTCTCATCGTATCGGGCTGTGTTTAGCGTTTACGGTTCAGTGTCGCAACCTTAACGGATACAAAACTAGGTACATGAAAACTTAAATAAACATCCGGTTCGAAATTTCGAGGTGATGGTATTAAGCGCGATGTTTAATGATGGCGCCTTTAGTTTCGCTGTGATTCCAATTAACGAAAACTTACTTTAATTTTTATTAACGGTTTCTTACGGATCTGCGTTGTGTTTGTATTTTGTATTAGTGATGGTTTTCTGTGGTGGTGACAAGCTGTCCAGATGGATATGCTGATCTCGTTCGATTGTTTTGCCGAGATATGACAGTTATTGGAGAGGTAAATTTGTGTTTTTATTAAATATAAAATTTGTCATACAGCAGCATCGCTCTAAAATAATAGATAGAATTAAAATTTAATGGAGATTATTACTATTTATTCATTACTTTTTATGCACATTTAATAAGTAACAATAAATTTATAATTAATATGTGCGAACAGTTGCAGATTTTAATTTTCACTTATAATATTTTCGATGAGATCAATTTAGATATCATATACCTTCTATTTATTCTGACTGACAATGTCTATCCTTACTATGAATTAACGCATGTCCCTAAAGTTTTCGGAAAAAATAAATATGTATTTTCTAATTTTAAATTAAGTTTATTTTTTAACTAAATACAGGAAATTAAGTCTACATATTGAAGGTTTATGTTTTTTTATAGAACAGAAAGAGGTCCGTAATCTTCGGTGGCCTTTAGACAGTTTCTAAGTCGATTTCACAAAATTTCTGCAAAATTCTTCGCTTTAGCCAATCTTCATTTTAGGCTTCCCAGTCATTATTATACACCATTCGACTTAAAACAGCCCAAAACTCTTCTATCGCCTGAGGCACAGTTGGTGGGTTGTCGCGCTCAGGAACAAAATTTATATTTTGAGCAGATGCCAATCTGTCATTTCTCCTGGCGTAATGGCATGACGCTAGGTCGGTCCAAAATATGATTTCATCATTGGGGTGATGAGTACTTATAAATTGAACAAGCTTTGTAAGACACCTGTCAACGTAATTGTCAGCATTGAGAGCTTCACCGCGAACACAACCAACACCAGCTTCTGAGATGGCACACCATACCAAAATTTTATCGGCAAATTCCACTTTTTCCCTTAAACGTAACTTCGTCCGGTGCATCTTGTACATTGCGTGTATAAAATCCGTCGTTGTCCTTCATTTCGGAATTGGATAAAGTAAAATACTTTTCATCATCAATAATGAGAATTTTACCAGGAAAATGAATGCCACCTTCCCCCTCAAGGAAACCATTCACTCAAACCCAGGTATTCATAAATGTTATATTTCATGTACATTATATTATTATGTTAATATGTAGTCAGATGTTTTTTTTCTCAATATACACTCCGCCAAAAAAGTCTCACCTATGAAACTGCAAATTTTGTATTAAAAATAATTTAAAACATGGATTTTTTACTGTTGTTTTTTTTTGTTTTTTAAGTACGTAACACGTATTAAAGAAAAATGCAGAATGTACGAAAAACAAAGGTTTTATTTAATTTATTTCATAAATTAGAAGTAAGCGCACAAACAACATTGAATAAAAAAAAATCAAAATCAAAAGTAATGATAATTTAGTAAGACGTATTGCCTCCTCTAGCTCTTATAACATCTAGAAAACGTTGTGGCATACTTCTAATTAATCTTCTTAGATAATCTTGATCGATATTATCCCATTCTACGGTTAACAACCGTTGCAGGTCCTGAAGATTAGCTGGCATCACATTACCAGATCTCACCCTTCTGTAAAGATGGTCCCAAACATGTTCTATTGGATTTAAGTCCGGGTTGTGCGCTGGCCAATTTAAAACTTGTAAATTTACCTCTTGAAGGTACTCGGTAACGATTCTTGCGACGCGTGGGTGTGCATTGTCATGCATTAATACAAAGTCATTATCAATAAATGGGGCGTAAGGAACAACATGCATCTCCAAAATTTCTCTAATGTACCGATCAGCAGTTAAGGATCCTCCATCTAGCTGTACCAATTCGGTTTGACCCCTAAGAGATATTCCGCTCCAGAGCATAATTGATCCCCCTCCAAAGTTTGTCGCCGGTCTTAGGTTGCATTGAAAATAACGCTCACCATCTCGTCTATAAACTTGTATTCTTCGATCCGAAGTGTATAAACAAAATCTTGACTCATCCGTAAAGAGTATGTTACCTCACTCGTCGATATTTCAGTTTACGTGCTCTCTGGTTAGACGTGTTATACGGTTTTCCCTTGTATGTCTCGGGGCAGTGGCAGCTACTCTGGCCCTAATTCCAGACTGTCTTAAGACGTGCCTAACAGTTTCTGAAGACACACGTACATTTCGAGTCTCGGCTAAGTCATGTTGAAGTTGTCTTGCAGTCACATGTCTTCGACGCAAAGCCTGAAGGACTAAAAATCTATTGTCCATATGCGTAGTTGCTCTTGGCCGACCTGTTACAGCTCGTCTTCCATAAAGATCAGTCTCTCGGTACCTTACTACCACTCGTGATACTGTCGACTGATTTACACCCACTAAATTTGCCACATATCTCTGACTCCTTCCGTCTTCAATGAGGGAAATCATTCTAACCACTTGATCTCTCGTTAAATTTAACAAACTATATAAAGTTAAGTAAAGTATAAGTTAACAAACTGTTAAAGTATACAAACTGTATACTTTTTACAAAAGTAAAATAAAGACTGATAATATAAAAACCAGACAAAATAGCAATTAACATTTTTTTTTTCTTAAACAGTAAGCTGTATTTACAAATTTCTTTTTAATATTTATTCTAGCCTTAATATTTTTAAATGCCAGAAAGAAATAATTTAAGTTAACCAAATTCTGTCAGAAATATTTGTAATTTTATAAGTGATGCGATACTTTTTTGGCGGAGTATATTTATTCATTATTGTTATAGCTGTTTTGTCAAGATTATAAAATTAAAATTTATGAACGCGACATACATGAAAACACAAACACAATTTATTAAAAATTAAACAACATTTTGACCTAGACCTAGACCTTATCTAGAAGTTATGTTGTCATTTTAGGGACCTCAGGGAGAAGGAATATTGACTCATTTCCCATATACTAGCAATTAGTTCAATCATTTCAACCCAGGTAAAAAGGGAAAGGTAAATGCCAAAGAGTCTATAACCAATATTTTATAGCATACAGTGGAGTGAAGAAAGAACAACGAGCACGAGCAGGCTTAGGTGTACTTGTCCACAAAAAAATTTAAAGACAACATAAATAACTGCCGTTATATCTACGAAAGACTAATGCATATGAACATCACAATGGACTACCAAAAATTAAATGTCATATCTATCTATAGCCCCGAGGACTGCAAACCTAAGGAGGAACGAGAGGCATTCTCGGAAATCGGAAATGAAATAGTTCTAAGAGTAAAACAAAAATTTAATGAAAACGAAGTAGAAATAGCCATAAATTCACTCAAAAATAGAAAGTTACCAGTACCAGACGGAATAACCAACGAGCTTCTAAAACATGGAGGAGAAAGTATAACTCTAGAGATGACAAAACTTATACAAAAACTAATATTGCACCGCAAGATACCAGACGCATGGAGAAACAGCATAATGATACCAATGTTTAAGAAAGGAGATAAAGAAGACCCCAACAATTATAGAGGTATAAATCTACTGAACACCGCACATAAGCTTACCACAAAAGTCCTAACCAACAAAATCAATAAACTAACAACTTTAGCAGATGAACAACAAAATCACAGAAAAGGCCATCGACTACAATAAATCAGCATATCTATGTCTTATAGACCTGAAAAAGGCTTTCGATCGCATCCAAGTCGAAGACGTCTTACACCTACTGTATAAAAGAAACATACCAATCAATATTATACAAACCATCGAAAACATCTACTTCCATAATCGAATGGAAAACTAACACAGTGTATATCAGTACAAAGCGGAGTCAGACAGGGTGACTCGTTAAGCCCACTTCTCTTTAATATAATAATGGACGAAATAATACAAGCAGTACGTAAAGACCATGGCTACAGAATGGGGAACAAAGAAATCCAAATATTATGTTACGCAGACGACGCCGCATTAATCGCCGAGACAGAATACCAGCTCCAAATATTAACACACATTTTAATACAACCGCTAAGAAATGCAATATGATATCAGCAGAAAAAACCAAATGTATGACAATATCTAAATACCCACTACGATGTAAAATCAAAAAGATGAGAAAATAATAAAGCAGGAAGCAAGGTTTAGATACCTGGGAATAAATATAACTAGTTACGGAGATGGTGACGAAGAAGTACGACAACAAAACTTAAAAGCAAGTAAAGTGGCGGGATCTCTTAATGACACAATCTGGAAGAACAAACACCTAAGACAAGACACAAAAACAAGAATATATAAAGCAGCAATTAGACCTATATGTATTAACATACACAGCGGAGGCAAGACCTGACACATCTAAAACGAGACGACTACTAGAAACAACAGAGATGAAAATAGTCCGACGAATATCAGGGAAAAGTCTGTTGGATATGGAGAGAAGCGAAAACATAAGAAGAGCAAGCAATATAGAAGAGATAAATGGATGGGTGACAAAACGGAAACAGGAGTGGAACGAACACATTAGTAGAATGGCAGAGGATAGGGTAATACAAATAGCACGAAATAAGTCACCAAATGGACGAAGACGTATTGGCAGACCAAGAAAAAGATGGTGCGACAATTTGAACAGTTTAGGAGTCTAATATTGAAGAAGAAACAGGCTTTAAAGCCTACAGACAAGAAGGAAGAAGAAGAAGAAGAATTTGAACCCATATTTTAGCAGTTTATTTGTGGTCATTGTGTGTACGTTTTCTCCCGTTTTTATCATATCTACCGGAATCTTTCCATCGTCTACTTAGTCTACCATATCTTGTATTTGAACTCAGTCAACAGTGCCTAATGGATCTTTTGTTGTTAGATGTACTCCAAAAGTAAATGCTGGCTTGTTCTTTTCCAGGAATTTCACTTTTATTTATGTTATAGTTAATAATGAATCCGTGCAAGAACTCTGAGATAGCGCG
>NW_027314310.1:0-16100 GCF_040954645.1 Diabrotica undecimpunctata | reverse complement strand
ACCATTTTGCATAAACCACATATTTTGGGTTTTCAGCATTTTACAGTAGAGAAAAAGTAATACAACGCCAGTATAGAAACTTAAGAAGCGATAGAAAAGGGAAATTGTAAACATAATGACAGAGAAACGTCTGAATACGGACACGGAACCTAAAAAAGAAGATAAAGAATCTTTTCTTCAGTAAATTTACAGCCATAACAAAACATTTTGTGATGTTACATTATCATCCTTCAGTTGTTTTAATAAGAATAAACTATGAATTATGCTTATCTACAGGTATTCAGTGCTCTACCGCAAAAATATCATAACTAAGAATTATTATGCAGCTGACTTATAAAATGCGATTATCTCGAAAACGGTTGAATTTTAAGGTTCTCTCTCTCTCTCTCTCTTTGTCAACCATTTTCCATCCACTCCTGAATGTAGGTCTCTCCCAATTGCTTCTATCTTTCTCTATCTTGCGCCAATCTAATCCACTGTTTGCCTGCCACTGTTCTTATGTCATCTACCCATCTTTTTTGAGGTCTTCCCGTGCTTCTTGTTGTCGTCCTTGGTCTCCATTCTAGAATTCTCCGTGTCCACCTGTTGTCTTTATATCGGGCTACGTGACCTGCCCAGCGCCATTTCATTTTTGCAATTTCTTCCACAATATCTCTAATCTTCGTTCTACGTCTTATCTCGGTGTTTCTAATCTTGTCTCTTAGTGATATTCCAAGCATGATTCGTTACATTGCTCTTTGCGTTGTTTCTAATTTTTCAGCATATTTTTTGGTAAGGGCTACTGTCTCCAAGCCGTAAGTACAAACTGGTAGTATGCATGTGTTATACACCTTTTTCTTTAAGTTTACAGGAATGGAGGTGTTTTTCAAGATATATGCTAATTTGCCGAAAGCGCCCCATGCCAGTTGTGTTCTTCTTTTAATTTCAGCATCTTGATTTGGTTTTCCTAGTTTGATAACATGACCTAGATATACATAATGTTCAACATTTTCTATGGTATGATTTTGTATTGTTATATTTGTCTGGTCTCGGCTCAGTATTTTTGTTTTGCTGTAGTTCATTTTTAAGCCTACCGCTCCTGAAACTGCATTTAATTGTTGTAACATATCATTTAGTTCTTGGATATTATCGGCTATTAGAACTATGTCATCTGCGAATCGCAAGTGGTTTAAGTATGATCCGTCGACGTTGATACCCTTATTGTTCCATTCTACTTTCTTAAAAATGTCTTCTAGAGCAAGGGTAAATAGTTTGGGAGAGATGGTGTCTCCTTGTCTTACTCCCCGTTGTAGTCTTATGGGATTAGTTTTTGTGCTTTCGTCCAGCTTTATCTGCATGGTGGCATTTTCATATATGTTTTTAATTATGTTAGTGTATCTTGAATCTATACGTGCATTTTCTAGAGATTCAAGCACTGCCCATAATTCGATGGAATCGAATGCTTTATGGAAATCGACGAACGCCATATGAATTGAAACATTATACTCGGTGCATTTTTCTATCAGTGTTTTTACGGTGTGCAAGTGGTCTATGGTACTAAAATGTTTTCTGAATCCAGCCTGCTCGATAGGTTGATAGAAATCGAGCTTATGTGTTAGGCGGTTGGTTATGATTTTAGTTAGTAATTTATACAGATGTGAGAGCAAGGATATTGGTCGGTAATTCTCGATGTTTGCTTTGTCTCCTTTCTTGAATAGTAAAATGACTTCGGAGTTGTACCATTCTTGAGGAATCTTTCCTTCATCAATTACTTTATTAAATAAAATATTTAATACCTGTTCTATTTTTCTGTTATACTTTAAGGTTACTAACAAGTATACCTTTTTTGTGTAAAAATAATGTATCTTTAATATTTTTTAACACAAATAGAGCTAACTTAAAGAGCAAAAAAGTTAAACGCAAATTTATGCGACACATGTAGCATATGTGGCGCCCTCTATTAGTTACATTAAAGTATGTATAATATTATATAATAATAAATTTTTATTTAAAAATATTTACAAAGATAAAAGTTATAGCGAAAAATAAAATTTTAAATTTCCACTTTAACACCCTGTATCTTTCTTAATATCAACATTTTATAAAAGCAAGTTGGCTTAAATCGTAATATTTTGAAGTGTAGAATCTACGGTTTCTGTTTGTACAATTATTTAAGGACCACCCTGTATAAAAAGATTTTAATCTTACCTTTTCCTTTGTTAGAATTTCTGGTGGTGATAACTTAGTATAGTCGACTTCTTCAGATAGTTTTCCAGCAATTATAACATTTTCCTTAGTTGCATTAAAGAATTCCAAAGTGCACAGCGTCTGAAAAATATAAATGAAAATTTCTTTAACTGCTGTTGTTTTACTGAGTTCGACTTCTGCCATTCTACGTTGGCATCCATATCGTTGGAAGTAGAGCAACTGAACATTTCAAGATTTGTACGAAAAAATGCAATCTTTTAAATGATATAAACAGACAATAAACTTCATACCATTCAAAACCATATTTACATAAACATGAGATGTCGATTTGTGATTATTTAAAGATTTGTGAGGCTAGAAGAGGCTGAACGAAGCATATAATGAAATATTTGTCAAATAAATCATATTTTTTATTTTAAAGTCAGAAATTCACAAAAAGAAAGAACAAAAATAATTCAGAATTAAATATTTGGAAAATTAAAGCGATGTAGTATCTAATTACTTGTTTTTTTTATAGCATAAAAAATACATGTGTGATACCTTACTAGCCAAATATTTGTATAAATATTATTAACAGCACAGCAGTAATAGTTTCAAAAGAGATATATAGAACTGGTTAAAACTGGCAGTGGTAAAAGATGTACCTGTTAAATTTGCATTGTTTGGAGTTTGAACCCCGTATAAAGTGCATTAAATTATTGTTTGAAAATCAGTAGATAATTTTGTTTAAGGATAAAGTAGCACCAATAAAAGTTGTTACCGTTTTGTATACTCCCTTAATATCCCACCACCCAAAAAAATCTTAACGGAATGTCTTCTTCTTCTTCTTCCTCTTTATGAGCAAATTGTTTATTAACCGATTAATATCTTGATGGAAGGTTGGTCACTCCATATTTCTTTTACCGATTGGTGACTTATCTCTTGCTATTTTGACGACACGGATTTCCTCCATTCTGCTTATGTGGTTATTCCATTCTTTTTTCCATTTTGTGTCCATTCATTTATACACTGTAGGTTACATTTTCATATAATGTCTTCACTTCTCTTTTCCGATCTGATATTTCATCGTGTTTCCTGTAATTCTTTTCAGTACTCTCATTTATGCCGTTTCCAGTAACCTTTGCGTTGTGGCTGTGTCGGGTCTTGTTTCTAAGGCATATGTTATTATTGGTCTTACAATGGCTTTATAAATTATTGACTTCATCTCAGTGTTAATGTGTCTGTTTCGCCATAAAATGCTATTAGGGCATCCTGCCAGTCTATTTGCTTTTTGTACTTTATCTCTCAGATCTCCATAGCTAGACAGTGTAATTCCCAGGTATTTTATTTTCATTACTTGTTCAATACTGATGCCATCAATTTCTATTTTACATCTGGTTGGTTCTTTGCTGACTATTTTGCTGCTATTGTTTAAGTTTTCTGAGATGAGATTATCATATTAAATTCCTTTGCTCTTATGTTATATCTGTGGACCACTCTTTGCAGACTATATTCATCTTGGGCTATCAATATGGCATCTGCTGAACAGAGTATTTTCATTTCTTAATTCTCCATTATGTATCCTCTTCCTTTGTTAATGCTTTCGACGATTTTACCCATAATCAAATTGAAGAGCATGGGGCTCAATGCATGTCTTATTTAGCTGCCTATTTCTACAGATTCTGTAAATTTTCTCTTTATTCTGACTTTCATTTTGTTGTTTTGGTAGAAGTTTTTTATAGTTTTTATAATATTTAGGGGAACTACTCTATTATACAGAAGATGGATTACATCTTTAAGTCTTACTCTGTAAAACGCTTTCTTTAAGTCAATCAAACACAAAAATGCTGGTCTATTATACTCTAGTGATTTCTCTGTAATTTGCTTTATAACGAATATTGCATCTGTACACTATCTTCCACTACTAAAACCCTGTTGTTCATCTGCTAAACTTATCCTTAACAGAATATGTCATGTAAGTTGTAACCTTAGGTATATATGTGCTAAAAAAATGGTATGATCTCTACTACTTATATATATATATATATATATATATATATATATATATATATATATATATATATATATATATATATATATATATAAATCTATTATCTATACATAAATATCTAAGAGTTTGCACATACCAGTTTTAAATTTAGTAAATTTAAAATAGTAAAGTTTAAAAAGTAAATTTTAACCAGAAAATTTTGTCTCCTTATTAACTAGAAATTCCATAAAGGTATTAACATAAATTATAAACCAACTTACCCCATTCACCGCTTCCTCTTCAATAATATTCTGCAACACTCTTACTATATCCTGAACAACGATAACAGTGTGATTCTTGTTGAGTTCCCTTTCATCCACTTCGCTGTAGCCCAAAAAGAGAAACACACCCTGGGGCAACGTGTAATCGTTTGGCATGGGCTTCATGCAGATGAATCTACAATACACGTTATATAGATAGAGAATTGTTATTTTAGGTCGGGGTGACATTTCTGCCTACTTCAATACTTAGATTTGGTTCTCTTTGGTTAGTAATATAAACTTTTAAAATATGATTTGATGTTGCGCAAAAATATTTTTTGTAGTTTCAATGCTTTGAAGGAGAAAAAACATGAATGATGTTTTTTTATCAAGAGCACAGCAGCTGAGCTACAAATATTTAACAATTTATAAACAGTATTGATACTTCATCCCTATTAGCTAACGTTTCGTATATAAATTTATAAATTTTGTGAAATTCTTATCTAAAAGTAAAACTGTAGGATACAGATATAGGGAATATGAGTCAAAAAATTTAAAAAATATGTATTATAATCGATATTAACATCAGCGTTTTTCTTCTTACACTCCAAGTGCCGTCCCCCTACGTATCCCTTTTGTATAACACAAATAATCTGCAGTTAAAGTAAACAAAAAATAGGGTCCTATAGGTTAGAGTAAACAAAAAGTAAACAAAAAATAAATAATGAAAATGGAGATAGGCTTATCAACATATGTAAACAAAACAGTCTGAGAATACTTAACGGCTTTTTCCAGCACCGACAAATACATAAATTCACTTGAGTCTAACAATCAAGAAATTTGAAATCTATTATAGACTATATGATCGCCCAACAAAATACGCAACTGAATATACAAGACGTAAGAGCCTTTAGAGGAAGCATATGTAGAAGCTTCCACTACCTAGTAAAGGCTAAAATACTGCCCATAAGACTAGCTAAAAAAAAGAACACAGTAAGGAGCAAGAGCAAAACAATAGAAACTAAATACAACTTGGATAGCTTCAACCATGAAAGCACAAAGTCACTGTACAAAAAACGACTTGATGAAAAGCTCTTACAAGAAAACTTTGATAGTGTTGAGCACCATTACAATTACATAAAACAATGTCTTAAAAGTGCAGAAAAAGAAGCCTTGGGTAAATATGAAAAAACCGAACGAAGGAAGCCATATGATGGGATAAAGAAATCGAAGAAAAAATAAAGATTAAACGAGATAAATATCACAAACTCTTAAATATGAATTCTGATTAAAATAAAAACGAATATCGAACAGCCTAAATAAATGTACGAGCTGGGAAAGAAACTGCTCTAGAAAAAATACTTAAATCATGAATGTGTTGCTTGTGTGAGTCCATTTCAAAAGGTAAAAGAAATAATAAGTTAGACTTACTCACAATCAATTTAATTTAACTAATCGGACGACCGGTTTCGCTTTCTATAATATGCAAAGCATCTTCAGGTCACGATACAAAGTTAAAATGCTGAAAATAATAATCCCATATTAGGGTGTTGTCTAATAAAGATAAAAACAAAGATAAAAACATAGGTAGGTGATATAAATTATATAAATTACAGCAATTATGCCAATATTACATGTCTGTGGTTTTATAAATGAATAAAATGTTTAAGCAGACAAGGTAAGACCCACAAATTGGTAACATAGTCTATTAAACTGTAATGAATTATAAATAAACCAATAAATAAATAAACAAATAAATAAACAATAAATAAACAATAAATAAACATAAACATAAACATTACTTACATGCCGGTACACTATTAATTGATGGGCATATCCATCAATTAATAGTGTACCGGCATGTAAGTAATGTTTATTTATTGGTTTATTTATAATTCATTACAGTTTAATAGACTATGTTACCAATTTGTGGGTCTTACCTTGTCTGCTTAAACATTTTATTCATTTATAAAACCACAGACATGTAATATTGGCATAATTGCTGTAATTTATATAATTTATATCACCTACCTATGTTTTTATCTTTGTTTTTATCTTTATTAGACAACACCCTAATATGGGATTATTATTTTCAGCATTTTAACTTTGTATCGTGACCTGAAGATGCTTTGCATATTATAGAAAGCGAAACCGGTCGTCCGATTAGTTAAATTAAATTGATTGTGAGTAAGTCTAACTTATTATTTCTTTTACCTTTTTTAAAAAATACTTAATTGGAGGGTAGCAGAAGCACCGAAAGCTGGAAAATACTTTGATCTCTGCGATAAGATAAGCCTAAAGACATCACCTTACCGATCAGCCTAGATAAATGGAACGAATACTTTGCAAATCTACTAGCGGAAGAAAGGACATAATATTTGCAAACACCTCAAACAAAATCAGAGGTGCAAGTACATACAATAGCTTTTCCAATTGGGATTGACGACAAAGAAATAGCACGAGTATGCCAAGCATTAAAGAATAGAAAATCACTAGGCTTTGCCAATATCCCACCTGAGCTACTCAAGTACGATACAAACAAATTATATAAGCAGCTAGCCATTCTTTACCAAAAATGTATTAACGGAGAGAGTATACCAGAGGAATGGGGGTGATCGTTTATCACGACAATACATGAGAAGGGAAGTAAAGATATATGTGACAATTATCGAGGAATCGCAGTCCTTGGCACCATGAGAGTTTACGGGAAACTCATCAAAAAGAGAATAGAAGATAAATTCTGTGATATAGAGGCCGGCGAACAGACCGGCTTTAAAGCAGGTAGATCAACTATTGACCAACTGTTGACCCAGCTAATCGAAAAAAAGGTACCACAAAATCAACCAATAAATCTTTATGTGGACCTGAAAAAAGGTTGTGATAGTGTGCCACAACCAGAACTCTGGGAAGCTGCCGAGAAAACAAATATTAGTGTAACCTTAATCAAGGCTGTTCAAGATCTCTACAAGAACGAACAAATAAAATTAAAGAATGGTCAGAAGGTATCCAAAGGTTACACTGTCAGTAAAGGACTTAAACAACGATGTTCCGTTTCTCCTACTTTGTTTAAGATACTCAGAGCAAAAAATAAAGACGTGGAAAAGAAAATGCAGAAACATGAGAATTCCTCTAAACAACGCAATATTGTACACATTAAGTTTTGCAGACGGCCAGATAGTGATGGCCCAAGACTATTAAGACCTCGAATATATGACCCGCAAACTTGAAGTACAGTGTTATGTGGGTTTCTTTTTCAGCAAAGAGAGATATGCCTTTTTGCATATCTTTTTGATACATTACTAAAGATCTGAGCTCTATTATTCAGGATATTAATAGTACAACTAACAGTTTACACAGAACATATGAACATATTCCGGCTAATTGATATGTTCCGTCTTTCAGCCTTGTGAATATATATTCACGAAAACGAAAGACTGTATAATTGATATACATTGAGAGTTTTATTGCAGATTTCCCCAATATTTAAAACTTTACAACTTGCACAGATTAGCCTTTCTATATATATATATATATATATATATATATATATATATATATATATATATATATATATATATATATATATATATATATAGTAAACTCTTAAATATTGGGGAAATCTGCAAGAAAGACTCTAATGTGTATCAATTGTTTCGCCGAACGTTTTCGCCAAAGAGAATTAATTTGGCTTCTTCAGGGCTGAAAGAGACTAAATTATAATTAGCTACCATATATTATCTATTAAAACATTATTGATCTTACCGTAACTTAGAATTGTAGAGTTAGAATATTAAAAAACTTTGCTAGTAACATAGTGGTGTTTTTTGTTACTATGTGCAAAAAAAAGTTTTTTTAAGGTTTGAAATGTATGGTAGCTTTGAACTTGAGACGTAAAGGCTTACCCAAGGTTAATCGAAAAACCCAATGTAACTACATTTAAAAGGAGGTAATTCTTTGAATTGTCGGCAATAACTAAATTTTTGATTTTTAGAAAGTTTAAAAGTGAGACTCTGAGATAGCGCGTAAGCGCTGACAACTTCAGTAGTTCTTATGAATCTTTATGTCGTTAAGGTTCATTGGTAAAAACGAATGAAAATAAATCCCAGTATAGGGAAATAATATTTTGATTTTCTTTATTTAATTATATTCTATTGTTCATGTATTATTGCATCTTATTGAGACGTATCTAAGAAAAGCAAGGGAATGTTATATATTTTTTTGTTAATGAAAATTAATTATAAAGGTATGTTAGTTGTTAATGGATATATCAGTCAAGTTAGTTATCTGTGATATAGTATTGTTCTTGGTATCTGATTTAAGTAACAAGTGGTATATATCGCTTAGATTCTTAATGTCACTCTTAACATTAATGGAGAAATCGTTAAGGAAAATATAAGACATTTCAATGAACTCTCTTTTAGATTTATTGTTCTCACGGTGGAGAATTGTAGTGTTCGTATAGTCCATGAGATGACCAGTGGAATGGACATGTTTGGCTAATGCACAACGGTCAGGGTGAAGTCAAGAATCACGTTTGTGTAGTGTAATACGTGATTTAAATAATTGAGATGTTTGACCGATGTAGGAATTGTTACAAGAGAGACATGGAATGTTGTAGACAATATTACTAAGCCTATCTATGGGAGTCTTATCTTTTATCTTAGAATAAAGATTATTAATTGTTAGGGCTGATCTACAAGCCACATTAAGTTTAATGTTGTTATTATTATTGCCAAAGCTATTTTCAACACTTTTCAGAATCCTTGTTAATATTTGTTTATAGGAGTATCCGAGACTGGGTTCCCACTTAAGACATCAGGATCAGCATTGTTAGTCGCGAAGGAAGGTGAAATATCTTCGTCATGGATAGTATTAAACAAAATCTTATTAACTAATGGTGTTGGATAAGCGTTTGAAATAAAAAGTTTCTGTAGGACTTGTAGGTTTTTTGTATGAAATAAAGGATCTGATAGTTTTATTACTCTATTTTTCATCTGTTTGATTAAGTTGACTTTGGTAGAATTATTATGGTATGAGTTGTAGTTAAGGTATCTACAAGAATGGGTCGGTTTTTGATACCAATCTATTTTAATGTTGTTGTTTTCCCTGATCATCCTTATGTCGAGAAAGGGGATGGACCAATTACCATCTTCCCTCTCTATAGTGAACTGGATGTAGGGGTCATACTTTTAATGGTTATAACCCCTACATCATTGCCGACAATTCAAAGAATTACCTCCTTTTAAATGTAGTTACATTGGGTTTTTCGATTAACCTTGGGTAAGCCTTTACGTGTCAAGTTCAAAGCTACCATACATTTCAAACCTTAAAAAAACTTTTTTTTGCACATAGTAACAAAAAACACCACTATGTTACTAGCAAAGTTTTTTAATATTCTAACTCTACAATTCTAAGTTACGGTAAGATCAATAATGTTTTAATAGATAATATATGGTAGCTAATTATAATTTATTCTCTTTCAGCCCTGAAGAAGCCAAATTAATTCTCTTTGGCGAAAACGTTCGGCGAAACAATTGATACACATTAGAGTCTTTCTTGCAGATTTCCCCAATATTTAAGAGTTTACTATTTAACTAATCTGCAAAGATTAAATTTCTTTTCTTTTCTTTTCTATATATATATATACAAATTTCAAGTTCAGTTCACAAGTTTTGTGCCTAAAATTAAATTTTAAGTTAAATTACGTTACATTGAAGGAAGTTAAAAATACAAACCGTCCGGAATAACACAGACACCTTCCCCGGAACGCTTGGAATGCGGGAGCTGCATGATTGTAGTACGCAAATTCAGTCTTGCAAGGCATCCGGTCTATGCAAATAGTTCTGCAAGTTAACTTCTCACCTATTTCACATTCGCATACGTCCGAACATTCGAATTCTTCTTCGTGGTAAATCTGTAAAAAATGTAATTACAAATAGAAAATACGACTATAGTTAATGGGACTAAACCACAATTTTAATTAACAATACTTTACATTTGACGTTTAGATTTCCGCCTCGTCGATCAAATGGCGATTTAAAATTAAAAAAGTATTTAATTAAAATGGTGGTTTATTCTGTATAAATAAAGTATTTAAAAGAAAAATGTCACAAGAAAATAGTTTCAGAACCATATAAAAAAATATGTAAGGTAATTATAATATAATCTTGTGTTATGTATAATAGAAACAGAGGCTATTGCGTGGAAAAGATCAAAACAAAGAAAAAAAATTAATGTTTTAAATTTTGAGAACAATTTTTGAAGTTGAAATCAAAACTTCAAATAAACTTAATATAGTATATTATATGTCACCATTTATTTTTATTCTCTTTTCCTTTATCCATGTGTTTTCATTTCCGCTTTAGTAATTCGTTGTTTCTCTTTCTTTTTAGTGACCCAACATTGGAATGTTTTTGTAACACAGCCCATCGCTCGTTTCCTGCCACTTCATCCATCCAATCTTTATTCTACTTTATTCTACTGCTTGCAGCTCCATCTATTCCCCCATTACTTTTTAATACCGATCATCTGTATTATGTACCTTGTACCTTGTAATACACTTCCCGTCATATAAAGCTGGTACACTTTTTTTTCCCAATGTAAACCTGTGTTCAGACTGGACACAATGGTTCGTGAATTAATTCGTTGTTGCCATCACAGATAACGGAATTGTACTAAATATAAATAAAAAAAATAACGTTCAAAAATGTATTATTGTAATTGTATTGTAATGTACATAGGTATTATTTTTATCATTAACAACAAAAAACCGTATCTAATTAATTTAATAACCAGAGATAGGGTTGAGTTAATATCCAAAATGTTTGAAGGATCTGTATTGGCACAGGGAAAATTGCAATGCGTCTACTGTAATTTTATACTTCAATTGCCTACCGAACACGAACTGTATTTTGTGTTAATAAGTTTAGTAACAGGCAAACTAACAAGATTAATTGATTATTTAGTACAAGAACGATAAAAATGTAAAAAAAAATATTATACTTTATCCTACGTATTATAAACTATACAATATCCGGGGCGAAAAAATGGTTTTCAAAACGTGACAGCTAACTCAGCTATCTACCATGCCCCACGGAAGTCAATCTGTTTCTTAATAAACGTTTGCATTTACTAAGCTTACACGTGCTAAAACATGGTTAAAACACAAAAAAAAAAACAAATTAATGACATAAGCATGCCTGTATTTTAAAGAACATTATCTGGCTAGAAAGGGATTGATGGACATGATGGACAAAAAATCCACATACAGGTATAAAGGGCACAGATTTTTTAGGTGATAAGATAACAAGCTATAATCCACTTATTAAAGCAAAATAAATGTTTTTAACAATCTTATCTCAACTTTTATATAAAAAACTAACTTGAAAAAATAAAGAAAAAATCACATCCACAATTTACCAAAATCACATCAAAGAGTGTCAATACATACCAGAAATAATGGTAACAGCAAAGATAAGAATGGAGAAGGAAGACCTGAACATCATTGAAGTATACGGTCCAGAAAATAACCAGCCTCAAACAACAAGGAAAGCGTTTTATGACCAATTAGAACAAGTAGTATTAGTCAGGCCATGGAGATGGAGTGTATTGGTTTCTACATTATGAGATGGTGTACACTCTCTTCTTCTTGCTATCGCATGCTGGACGAGCTATACTGCCTGTAGTCAGTACCCCGATGTATGAGCGGGAACACAAGGTGTACTAATACTCATACTCTCATGAAGCGCATCTGGCGCTGCATGAGAACCTTCACATTTTACTCCTCTTCAACTAGTCTTAAGTAAAATGTCTTTTATCTTTCCTATCGGCCTCTCTTGGCCAACTCTTGTTTTTCCGACCCCGATTGGCTATTAGGTTTTCGAGGGCGGACGGGTCATTATTCTCTTTCCCTACTCTAAACTATTTTCTACCACGCAGAAGGAAGTGGGGCCCCACTGCGTTATTTTGCCACAAGAACTATCATGAAAGATGACCTCTAAACATATCAGTATGCCGAGCGATCCAACTAGCAATTGGCGCCAATCAGCGTTCGGGGCTGATGGTGTGAAATGGGCTACCGGCCATGATGTTGTGAGAAACCAGACACGCCATGGAAACTCTGAGTCTGGAATAAACATAAAAATATGGAGCACCCTTAAAATTGGTACGTGGAATGTTCGAGGATTGCTGGAACCCGGAAAATTGGATGTAGTGGAAAACGAGATACACAATTATGCCATTGTAGGTCTATCTGAAACCCACTGGAAGGATAAAGGACATTATACGTCAAAAAATGGCAATGATATTTATTTCTCCGGCAATGATAACGAATCTCGGAATGGCGTGGCAGTGATAGTAAATACTGCCATTAAAACCTCCGTAAAAGAATACATAATTGTCAGCGATCGGATAATTGTTGTCAGAATGAATGCCAGTCCAGTTAATCTTTATGTAGTACAAACATATGCCCCAACAAGCGAAGCTCACGATAAAGAGATCAAAACATTTTATAGTACGTTGGAGCAGACGCTTAGGAAGCTTCCAAATAGAGAAATCACAGCAGTCGTAGGCGATTTCAACGCTAAAATTGGTGTAACTACAGAAGATCATTACTTGCGATAGACCGTCGGATTATATGGACTTGGCCAAAGAAATGACAGAGGAGAACGCTTGCTACACTTTTGTATAGACAACAACCTGTTTGTTACTAATACAGGCTTTCAACATCACCCAAGACGACTATACACTTGGATATCACCAGGAAATAGATACAGAAATCAGATAGATTTTATACTGGTAAAAACCCGTTGGAGGAGCGCTGTTAAGGATGTTAAGACTTATCCAGGAAAAGATTGTAATATCGATCATCAATTTTCATCAGCTGAATTCAGCATGAAGTTCTGCATGAAGAAAAAGCGCTATGGCAAAATTAACAAAAATTTGGAAAAGCCATGAAATAACTACCGATACAAAAATGAGACTAGTAAGAAGTCTAGTTTTTCCAGTTTTTACTTGTTCATCGGAATGCTGAACCCTTACTGAGAAAGACAAAAAGAACATAGATATATTTGAGATGTACTGCTGGAGACGAATGCTGAGAATACCATGGGTGGCCCGAAGAACTAATGAATTCATACTGGACCAGCTAAACATAAAGAAAAGACTAAGAACACATATATCAGAACAAATAATAAGCTATTTTGGACATGTGCTTCGAAGAAATGGTCTTGAAAAACCTACCATACAGGGAAAAGTACAAGGCAAAAGAAATAGAGGTAGATCTTCCACACGATACACGGACCATAATGTTGCTACCATTGGCGCTTCATTGTCAGAATGTGCTAGAATGGCAGAAGATAGAAAAACGTGGAGGAACATTGGGAAATTTAGCTAATAGCTTCATGATATCACGATACCTGCATCAGGTTAACGGCTAAGAAGAAGAAGAAGAAGAACAAGTAGTGGATCAAGTCAGAGAGAAGATGATAATATTGGGAGATTTTAACGCTCGAATTGTCAATTAAGTAATACCCGGCATCAAACAAAGACATAACGAGAATGTTAAAAACGAAAATGAAGAACTGATGATAAACTTTTGCACGAATAACGAACTAAGAATAAACAATACATTTTTTGACCACAAAGACCAAAACAAATATAGATTTAATAACACCCTAGGACAAAGATATATGATAGATTATGTTATAACCAACAGAGATATACATCCATCGAAAATAATCGACGTAAGATGCCTTAACTCAGCAGCTATAGGTAGCGACCATAGGCTATTATTATGTAAAATAAGAATCATCCTGAAATACTTTCTACCCAAGAAAGCGGCGCCAACACAAACAAAAATCAAAGTCAAAGGACTATTCCTTATATTCCTATAATATATACAGGAAAAGAATATCAGAGAAGATCGCTGGGAATGAAATATTAGAAAACGATAACATCAAGGAAAACTGATAAAAATTTAAAAATAACATAATTAACGCAGCAACAGAATCACTTGGAGAGAGGAAAGTAACGAACACTAAAATATGAAAAAAGAAACACCATGGTTTAGAGAGAAAGTAACGACAAAATGTGAAGAAAAGAAGAAAGCCTTTTTACAATACAGAATACAACAAACACAAAAGGCATACAACCACTATAAATGAATACTTTAGTTAGACAAATCAAAAAGAAACACTGACAGAGTTTCTCAGAACAGATTGAACACGATTTCTACGGAACACAAAAAGAAATATGGAGAATGATCTGAGGACAAAGAAAAAAAATGGACGAACTTATAAAAACAAAACACATTCAGAAGAAAACATGGGTTGACTACTTTCGATCCCCATTTGCTTAAGATGACGATAATGAACCACGAACACCAGAGGTGACGACAAATGAAGAAATTAATATTGAGGAGAAAGAGGTAAACGAAACATTAGGGAAATTTTAAAATAGAAAATCACCAGGAGAGGACAGACTACCAAACGAACTCCTAAAGTACGGATGACCAGATCTGCTAATACCTATCTTCAAAAAGTTAGACAGATTGAACCTGGAAAATTACAAACAAATTAATTTATTCAACACAATACTAACATTAACAACCAAAGTGATAACAAATCAACTGAATGAAATTATAACACTAGCAGAAGAACAACAAGGTTTTAGGTCGGAAAGATCATACACCGACGCTATATTTATAATGAGGCAAGTGCAAGAGAAATTATTAGAATACAAGAAACCGGCATATCTATGTTACGTGGACCTTACGAAGGCATTTGATAGGGTCAAAGTAAAAGACGTTATCCACTTACTGTACGCAAGAGAGATAGGAATAATTAAAGTGATCGAAAATATCTTCCAAAATAACACAATAAAAGTAAAAGTAGAAGAAGAACTAACCGACCCTATTGAAGCTAGCAATGAGATAAGACAGGGAGATTCCCTGAGTCCTCTATTGTTTAACCTGATTATGGATGAAATAATAAAAAAAGTAAGAACTAAAAAAGGATACCAAATGGGAGGAAAACAACTTAAAATAATCTGCTATACAGACGACGCAATACTAGTCTCTCAAAGTGAAGAATATTTACAACGTATGCTGCACAAATTTAATATATCCGCCAGAAAATTTAACATGGTTATTTCCCCAAAAAAGATAAAATGCATGATTACAATAACAAATTTACTAATATGTAAATTGGAGCTGGAAGGTCAGGTAATAGAACAAGTGACAGAGTTTAAATATCTAGGCATCACATTATCTAGCTACGGAAAGCTCGAAACTGAAGTGGAAGATTAAGTGAATAGAGCGAACAGAGCCGCAGGCTGCCTAAATGAATCAATATGGAAAAATAAAAATATCGGGAAAGAAACAAAAGGCAGAATTTACAAAACAGTCATCAGACGAATAATGACATACGCGGCAGAAACACGACCTGACACAGAGAGGACAAAAAGGATGTTAGAAACAGCAGTGATGAAAACTTTATGGTAAGACACTATGGGACAGAGCTAGATGTACATATATACGACGTATATGCAAGGGTGGAGAACATCAAGAACTGGGTAAGAAATAGAAGAGTAGAATGGAACGATCATATAAGCCAAATGACAATAAATAGAGTAGTAAAGACGGCAAGAGACGGTTCCCCAATAGGATCGATCAGCAGGAAGACCAC
>NW_027314309.1:0-16110 GCF_040954645.1 Diabrotica undecimpunctata | reverse complement strand
ACGCGCTATCTCAGAGTTATTGTATGTGTGGCTACATTTCTATAGAAAAGTGTATGTTACTTTAGTTTGCTAAACAATCACTTCTAAAAATATCCCGATCAATAAAAAAAAGTTTTGTAACAAAATAATATATATACAATATAGCTTTTTTGGATTTAGACGTCCCTCATTGTAAAATTTTGTGTTGAAATGTTCATGAAGAAACCACCAATTAATGATGAAGTATTAGTCACTACCAGAAATAGTCATGTTGTCGTGTCGTTTGTTGAATTTTCAATCAGTGTTATGTGACTTTTGTACTCGTGGTATCATTTTTGAGGTTATGAAAAACATTTATTTATTTGTTAAAATGCCCAAACAGCTGAATAGTCGATGCAAAGAACTTGTGGCTTCATTAGTTAACTATTTTGAAGAAGAAAGGAATAATAATGGCCCTATGTTACCCTTAAACGCTGTGCAAGAGGTAATATGCGAATAAAATATCATTACTTTACTTTACAAAATTTGTATTATTTTAGCGTGAAGCTGCTGCTTTAAAAATCTGTGTAAGAACAGTAAGCAGCATATGTCAAATGCAGATAAAAGGTGAACAGTTTGAGTCACCAAAGGAAAGGCGTTGCACTAATAAACGACTAACAAATACAACAACTTTAAATACAAGCTCTATTATTCGTCATACCATTTACAATATGTACCAGAGAAGTAAGTACGATTATAACAAATATACATTTAACATAATTTTATTTCTGTATTCTTTTAGAACAACAGGTAACGGTTCAATCATTGTAGTCCCAACTGAAAGATAAAAAATTATTTTATGGTAGTACCACTTGTACCACTTCTTTAAAAAGATTGCTCAAAGAACTTGAGTTTGAGTGGATGAAGGATAATTCACGACGAAGACTTATGGAATTACCTAACGTTGTTTGTAAAAGAGTACAATTCTTGAGAACTTATAAAGAAGCGAAGGATGAAGGTATATACCAATTCGTGTTTCTCGATGAAACTTGGATATTTCAAAATGGGATCATTGGTCATTATTGACAAAATGAAAATATAAAGAGTGTTAAAACCACTAAAACGGATGGCAAAAGGTTTATTGTATTAACATAAGTTGTTATATGAACATTTAAATAATATCATTGCAGTTATATTATACTCCATGTTGGAAATGAAACCGGATTTATAGATGGTGCTGAAGCAATAGTTTGTTCAAAAACTCAACTTAGTGATTATCAGATATCATGTTGTCATGTTTTCAGATAACATTTACAAATAAATCGGCTGTAAACTCTGTATAAATATAAAATACTGTCTGCTGATTGATATCTGCCTCTAAATGTAACGCCACCTCACGTGAC
Organism: Diabrotica undecimpunctata; assembly: GCF_040954645.1. Lineage (NCBI taxonomy): Eukaryota > Metazoa > Arthropoda > Insecta > Coleoptera > Chrysomelidae > Diabrotica > Diabrotica undecimpunctata. Next base: position 14,749 of record NW_027314309.1, on the reverse strand, counting down.
GTTACAGATATAAACCTATTAAACTATAGAGTAAAAGAGTTAAAGCCCAATTTTTAGGCGAACAAAAAAATAGTTAAAGGCCCTGGCCAAGAAATTCTATAAGTAGACATTGTTGTATACATACAACACTACAAAACTACCTTCACCTAAAGTTTTATGCAATTTGAGAGTGTCAGGAAAAAGTTCTATCGAAGTCTAAAATGATAAAAATGCGACTCTAGTTTATTATAAAATATGTTAACGCTGTACTATTTCAATGACACGCAACTACTATTGTTTTTGTTTTGATATGTAGAACATCAATCTTCCTTAAGCCTAATGATAAATGTCATTTAAATTAGCTACTGACATCATTGTGTACCATCTAGGATACGATGTTTTGGTTCTACGCTATTTAAATATAACTTAGACTTTGTTAAGTGTACGACCGAGGAAAGTTAACGTATCAATAACAATCAGTTTGTTGGTAAATATTGCGGTATATGGGTATTCAAATAATTGGCACTAGCCCAATAATAACATGAAAATCAAAATTAACTAATACTTAAATGAACAGAGAGTGCAAACATATAATTTATATAACTTTTTTAAGAGTATAGACATATAAAAAAGTATGATTTTATAGAAAAACGTGAAATTACTTATTAAAAAAATTTGACATCTGACAGTAATCTCATAATCGGACAGAGATTAAAATAAATCAATAAAAGAAATATGGAGGTATATTGATGGGGACAATATGTTCTGCTGTGGTAGCTAATTGCAGTCAAATCTAGAAAAACACCAATTTAATTCAATTTAGATTTAAGGTATCGATTTCTAGATTTAACTAATATATAAATTTTTTTTTGCAATCATCAGTAAATAAGAAAAATAAAATTAAGTTCTTGCAATTGGTTTTGCTTTATTACGACTAAAAAATAAAAAATTCTAGATTTATTTTATAATTGAATATAGTAGATTGCAGGGACCCTGATTTTGGCTCTAATGTTCGCGTACTTTTGATTGCTCGTAATTATTTATCCTATTGTAATGAGAACCAATAATCACAGATATAAAAACTTTTATCGCACTAGCTCTAACATTTTTACCTTTGTCCAAAATTTCGGCGAGCCAGTCCTTGTAACACTGGGAGATGTGCTCGAACTCCTTGATCTCATCAATGTTGTACACTTCTTCGTCCTCGTGCGGCAAGAGAATCGAAAACTGTCCGGAGTAAACATGAAGTCGAATTGTCCTCGACATGCCCATAAGAAGAGCTCATTTTAGACTTATTTTAACACTTTAAATTTATTTCCACGCGAACAATAATATCACAGGACGATAGTGTGTTTGGATTTAATCGATTTGATGTTTATATTAATTCACTCTAAAATCACTGATACAAAGTCAAAGTTGTCACAAACAGCTCATCGTTGTATATTTAATCTTTTAATAACACTACTTGATGGAATAATACAGAGTTCATTTTAATAAAGATCTAGTATTAAAAGCATAAAATGAAATGGTTTAATTAATGGTAAGCCATTCAAGTAACTGTGAATAATTTATAAATTAATCAAAGAAAGCTACATATTTCCAAATCTATGTTGCAAATATTCATAAAGTCACAATAGTTGTTTCAATATACATACACATTTATCAAGTGACATACTTCACATTAAAGTGAGTGGTAATCAGATTCGCAAGGGTAAAATTATTTGCTCAATTTGGTCATCAAAATAACGTCTTCATTTAACCCTTAACTGGTCCGGTACTGTAGCAGTAGCGTAACTGGTCCGGCGTAGTCTGCGAAACTACTGTTTTCAAGAAGGCAAAACAACACTAAAAAATACTTTTTTTATTACGAAAAAATGTTACAAACATACCCTAATATATTTATATAAAAGTAAACTTATTAGATTTGGGCATTATTTGTGTTAAGAAAAAAATATTTAAATAAAACTGACATTCATACAAATGTTTGTGAAAAAGTACATAGTTTTGTAAAGTAATTAAAAAAATATAAAAAACAACTGTGTTCAAACTGCACACTAAACAAAAAACTAGGTAAAATAAAAAATCGATCAAAAATGTTTGTTTCCAGCATCAGTCAAACTTTACCAATTTTATATGTAATTTTTACATAGTGGTTTTGTACATCCCAAACAAACAAGCTTTTTGCAACGCAGGCACAGGTATTTTGTCATCCTGAGATTTCTACTCGGACACAAACTACAAATCTTGCGTTTTTATAAAATAAAAACATTCGTCTCATTGTCCTCTTGTTCTTCTTGAACTCCAAGTATCTGGCTATTGTAAGACGTAATTGACGTGGAATGTTCGTCATTGTCATTCATCTTTATATGTGATCTTTCACTAACTGCATAGCCAACTCTAAAGCTAAAACACTTTTTTTCGTTTATTACTGGTTTGTTTTTGTAACACTGATATAGAATATATGAATTTGCTATAAAAATGTCCAATATGCGGAAAAAATTGTTAAGGGCCATCTTCGGGTTCGACGGCTTGAGGTGCTTTTGGAGCATTTCTCGTATAAAGAATCTACACCTCCTTTATTCTCATTATAATTAAAAATAATTTCTAGTTTTTCACTAGAGGGATCTGTTCTGTTGGCTAGAAAAGTGAAAGTATTGAATATAAATGAAATAGCTGCAGTTGGATCATCTTTTTTGCGTTCCTCCCTGTCTTTAGAATTGTCGAATCGGATAGCAAGTAAAAGGACAGCAAATCTTTTTTTGCTCATGACTGCTTTGAAGATTTCTCTTCCACTTCCATCTCTTGCAAATAAACGGTCTATATTTTCGTGACTGGAGTTGAAAATTGCAGTGTAAACAAGGAGTCCCAAAATTGCTCTTAACTCAATAACATCCATTTCTCTAAGATGATGGATAGAACTAGCAGAATATTTCTCACATTGATCGAATTTTATGTTTGCATTCTGCTCAATATGTTGCAGAATGTTATCACTAAACAACATATTCCAAACAGATAAGGGTATCGCAGCCTCGCCGAGCATTTTTGCCTTTGTTTTTAGAATTAGTACTTTTATGACAATTTTGTGTTTACGTGTTCTAGATGAGGGGATAACTTCTGACGTACACCACCTATGTCGATTTTTACCATAAACATAGGTTTTGTCACTATCACTTACTGCTAATTCATTACAATCTGCAGGCTCCTCAGAATCAAAAAATTCCGAACATGTATCGTGTTCAGATTCAATGTTATGGTCTTCCGAAATATTGTCTACATCACTGTCACTATCACATTCCTCATTGTACCACTTTAAAAGAGTTGTCTCATAATCGTCATCGCCAAAACGCACTCGTTTTGATGAGCCGGCCATAATTTCTAAACATGCACGACACACAAAAGTCACACCAACAGTCCGGCGTCGTCTGAGGAACTACTCTAGACCTAATTATTGTTGCCATAACTTTTTAGGAACTGAGAGAAACTTGTTGAAAATACACCCACTTGTCAAGCTCCAATAGTTTATAAGGATTAGATAGAAGGACTTGCCTGCAGGCAGTGCCAATTTCCAATAAAATATAATTAACCCTACAATGCTCAATTTTTAATTTTATATTGGAAAAAATTATATGTATAGCTATTCTATAAAGAAGTCCGAAAAAAATACTTAAAAAAATTTAAAGTAATTTTTTTAATTTCAGGACATTTTCGGTAATGTATCAAATTTGATACAAAATGCATTTGGGTAAAATTATATTTAGGAAATAAAATACTTAAGTACCTTTATAGTATAATATTTTTATTAATGAAATTGAAAGAAACAGTTTGAATCCTTATTAAAACATAACTGTAAACCACACTTGACACATTTAACATATTATGTTAATTTTTTATAATTTGGCCTTTTGCATCGGGTTCGATAGCTAGTGTAGATCCGTCAATGTCCTACAGCATCTGTTCGAATATCTTTTGGAGGAATATAGCGTATTGGCCTTTTTATTTTTCTTCAATTGTATATCCTGTTTAATAGAAAATGTAGATGGTCGTCCTTGCTCATGTTCTGCTGTATCTTCCAGTTCTGCTCCACTCAGCCCATCTTCAAATACCACTGGAATATTTGATATGTCTATATTTTCTAAATCTATATCATTATTCAAGTCTTCAATATCACTTACATCACAATCATCTTCACTATGATCCCTATTGTCGACTATAACTTGAAATTTTGTATCTGATAAAGGCCTCTTCATATACCAGCTAGACATCTAAAATAATACCCAAATTACATTATGTATCATAAATGATACAAACAAATTTTTTACCATACCTTTAAAAATAATAGTAGATGCTGAATAAAACTAATACTGGATGAATTGTGGATGGGTAATAACCAGAAAACACAATTTTGCACATTCAATTTTCATTAATAACCACCTATAAAAAAATTTTAAACTCAGCGTTATCGTCAACACGACGGTTAAGTGATAACTGACTAATTCGCGCGTTTTATAAAATAGTAGACTACGTTGACAGGTTACAAAATGTGTATATAAAATAGAGTGATATATATCTAATGTGTTACATAGTGCTGTTTGGACTTAATGTTATTTCACTGTGTTATACATGTAAATTCTCGGTATGTTTCATATATGATACATTGAGCAGTGTAGGGTTAAATATATGGAATCGTCTGTCAGACGACGCCGAACCAGTTAAGGGTAAAGGTATGATTGATTTCCAACCTACAAAATATTACTTATCCACATGAGAAGATAGTGAATGCAATTACTATTTTTATTGGGAATTAGCCACAATTTTATTTTACAACTTTTACATAAGAAAAGCAGTAAGATAGTAAGATAGACCTTTTCTTAATAACATTTTAAAATTGTTTAAGTTAAAGCCAGGAATTAGCTCAAAATTCCGATTTATTAAAAAATATTTTTAACTATTCAGAAACACCTGTTACCAATAAATCTCCATACAATTTGCAACACTGTTCACAAAATGTAATCGTTCGTGTAGTCCCATCATCTGTGGAAAATTCACGTCAAGTAAATGAGACAGAACAACAGTTCAGCACGTTCCTATCATTAATTACATTTCAAATAGTACATAACACCCACGGAAATAGAAACAGATTGTCTAGTAAACAACAGAGATAATTGTAGGCAAATGTAAATAGAAAAAAGTCGATAGTAATTGAATATTCTTGTTTATATTATAGTTGTATGTATGCTTTGACGGTTTTGATTGGAAAAATATTTCTAGAGGAACATATATTAGGAATGACGATAAGCTCTTCCAATTTGTGGTTTTATGTGTTTTAAAATAAAAAACGATTCAGGAAGCTTGTTCTACCTGTTTAAATAAGATTTGCCTTGTTTCTATGTTTTACTGGAACAAGATGAGCAAAGCATAGAAAGGTAAGCTATTATATCATTGCAAAGTACTAAAATATCTTGGGATAAAAAAGGATCAAGCTCATAGATTTAAAAGCCACGGACAAGTATATGTCCAGTTTATAATATAAGAGTCCCTTTCCATATAAGTTGGCCCATCTATGGAATTTGCAGTTTAAGTCGATTACCATAAGCAAATTATACTCTGCATGTTTTTATAAGTTCCCATATTAATTAATATGCCATTTTTATTAATATTTATTAAAAACATTGCCCTTATGGTTTTTTATTTATTTTCAACAATAAAAAAACATCGTAAAAAAAGTTTTGATGTCATTTTTCCATAGCAATCTCTGGATTTACGTTAAATCCAGAGATAGCTATGGAAAAATGACATCAAAACAATAACATTGTCAGTTGATGTCAAATGTATTTTGTAGTATTGTAAAGCTTTTGCCGTTTGTGGATTGTACAATGGGTCGAGGTAAAGTTATCGATGAGAAAATTTGTTCAATCATTATTAGATTTTTTAATTCTGGAAAATCCAATTCGGAAATTGCGAATATGTTGCAATTGTTACGCTATAGTGTATAAAATATAGTTAGAAGATACAAAACTACAGGTTCGGTCGTCACATAACCTAGAAATGTACGAACAAGTAAAATAACTGAAGCAGATCGAAGGGCATTAAGACGCATTATAATAAAAAATCGACGAGCAAATGATATGGAGTTAAGCATTTCATGGAGTGACGTTATTGGAAGATCCGTTTCTATGTCACATGTCACCGAGAGGCCCACAAATTAGGATTTGGTAGTTACAAAGTAAGTTTTATAGTTGAAAAAATTACTACGAATTGTTTTTAATAAATTTAATTTTATTTTAGGATAAGGAATCGTCACTTTTAACATTACAACAAAAGAAAAATAGACTAAGATGGTCAACAGAGCATAAAGATTTTACACGTGGTAGCATGTCGTCTAAAGGTGTGGCTATTTTAGAAAAATCTCTTTTACCGATTATGGAACACCGTTTAACATCAGCGGAAGATTTTGTCTTCCAACAGAACGGCGCAGGTTGTCATACCTCAAAAAAAGTTTAAAATGGATCGAACTAATGCTGAGGTAATTGGTGCATTCTTTTACTTTTTTTTTATTTTGACATAAATATGATGATCCCATTATTACAATGTAGTCTATAAGTTACACTCTTTAGAGTTCTTAGTTCTACTATCTTAATTTAGTACACCACTTTAACTTGTACACTTTACACATAACCTTTTCGTACTTTAGTCTGCCAGATCATTAGTATTGTCTAACAGTTGACGAACCTCTAGATTTACGTGCTGATGAAGCCTTTTTTCATGGCACTTAGCTTGTTGTTTTATTACGTCACTGATGGTTTCTACATTTAAGTATTTATGCAAGTCCTCGTTACGAACATACCATGAGGCATCGACTATGTTTCGAAGCACTTTGTTCTGGAACATTTGTATGACACTTACATTGCTTGAACTGGTACATCCCCATAATTGGATACCGTAAGTCCACACCGGTTTGAGGACTTCCTGATAGACCAGGAGCTTTTTATAGACTGATAAGGTCGAATATCGACCCAATAACCAATACATTTTTTTGTATTTCAATTTGAGTTCTTCTTGCTTTTTTTAACACGTTGTTTTCCATCTCAATTTAGCGTCCACACATAAGGAACTGTATGAAGATTGATATACATATATGGGTTTATGCTTAATCTTTTTGTTGGTAAAATCTATATGTACTGATTTCAGTTTATTTAATGTAATAGGCCATTTGTTTGTCTACTTCGGCAATTGCATTCTGTAACTTGGCTATCATTGCCGTAAAAGAGATATAGGTTGGATCCCAGTAAACTTCCCTGTGGTACACCTGCACTAATTTTCCTTAGTTCCGAATAAGCATTTTCCTGCTTAATCCTGAAGTAACTCTGTGGCAAATATGAAACTAAGATCTTTGAATATTGGACAGGAAGGGCCATTTTTATTTCATGCTCCAATCTTTCGTGCCAGACCTTATCGAAGGCCTCTGCTTGATTAAAAATATTGCTGAGCAAATCTTCTTTCTTCAGTGATCTTCATTGACTGTCTCAAATATCTGGGGGATTTTCCTTTACTACATTCATTTGATTTGCCAAAGCTACTATTCCATCTAACGTTATCTAAAATCTTATTTTCCTTATTATACCTTGTCTAGGATTTTCTTAAAACCACCAAACACATGAACATTAGAATATTACATAGAACTACCTCAATCGTGACTGGAATTCCAAAACATTTAGTTAATCCAAAAATAACTCTCAATTTACGTCAGTTGCATATTATTTATACATCAGACTGTCCAGCTGATAAAGACTAACGAACCTATTACCGGTAGGACTATGTAGCATTCCAAATCGTCCACGTTAATGGATTCGTTTTAAACAAAAATAGCATCGATCAGATGTTCTAGTTGGGGATAAAATAAATTATAATACGCCATTATAATTAATGATGATCAGTGACTTGAAACTCAAACTTAAAAGATCAACAAGACACCAACCAATTCATCAACTAAACATCCAATATATTCAAAACAATAATGAGAATATTATAAATGAGTTAGAAGAAACATTTCAAGAAGCAGAACGAAAACGTAACATCTTAAACATGTCGATGAATACAGCAAAATTAATGGAAAAATCAGGGTAAAAATTCGAATAGCAAGAAAAAAATAATATAACAAGAAATATCTAGAAATGGAAGAATTAAAGAAAGCATAAAGTCCGTTTAATATGTACAAAAAGGTGAATACTGACAGGGGATGACTGGAAAGTTTCCAAATACCAGAGAATGTCAAAATTCTTAGGGACAATCCTCAGAAGAAATATGAGCATGTTACTAATGATGACAGCTGACACAAAATTTCTTAACATTATTAAAACATATAAAATCGGTTATCTAGGACAAACTTACCCGAGGGGACAAATACAATCTACGTCTCATAATGGAGAAAAATATTAAAGACTATATACAAAATGCATGGCTTCTCATGAGTGAGCGCCCCTGGTTACAAAGAGAGTTTTTATAAAACTGATATTATTAAACCGCTTTTGTTACACTTGATTCCTGCTAAACAACAAAACCCACACAATTTACTCAGAAGCACCTAGTACTTTCTTACTGTATATTCGAAATAACTCGCATTTCCATATAAAACAGCGCTAGCGTAATGGGATAAAGTACATGAGTGAAAAGTGATTTTTTATGGTGTTCATTATGGAAAACATTTTTAATGCGGACGTCGCCATCAAAAAAGAAGAGGATTCATCAAGTTTGAAGAAGTTAGATGCTCTATACAAGTATCAGGCGGGGAGAAACCTTTCGAGGGATGATGAAGATCTCTTGGACAGAGCACGTGACCAACAATGAGCTGCTGAGAGGGATGGGGCCTGATATAGGGACTCATAAACATGGTAAAAACAGAAAATCGAGTTTTCTAGGACTATTTATAGAGGAGAAAAGTACAAATTCATAATGGAACGGAAAGTGGAAGGAAACGGAGGTCCTAGAAGTTGAAAATTCTCGTGGCTGAAGAATGTAAAAGACTGGACAGGAATATACACCCATTCATTATTAAGAACAACTCCAGGGAGAAGAGCAATTGGCTGTAATTTTCGCCAAACTTCAGTAATGGAGAAGGTAGCTTAAGCTTTGGCGATTCAACTAGTTCAGGAAACAGATTTTCACAAAGATGTTCATGTAATTAATTATATTGTATATTAAGTCAGTTAAGGGCGCTGCTGCAAATAATCTGAACGTTAAGGATGTCATAGCTCTGAAGAGTTCAGGAAACCCTAGTGTAAGGAAGGAGCCATTCATATCGCAGTCACATGAGGTGAGTCGAGATTTTGACGAGTTTTGGCCTCGAATCGAATCCACGACGTGTGCGTTTGTGTTAGAAGCACATTTTACTTTTAAGACCGCGCATAATAAACCATAAACTAAAAATAAAAAAGTTGTAAGGCAACACATTTTGCAAATCAAAACATCTTGTCGTGCTGGAGGGGTTCTTCATGCTCCGCATGCCAGGTTTTATCAGCCTTCTTCTGGCATGTAGGAGTACTGTCGGAAGGGACCACATATATTATCTACCTTAATGTGGAAAAAAAATAGATCATGAACAAACAAACAAACAAAACAGCTTCAGAACTGACCATATTTTCGAAGATGAAGGGGATCTACTGGAAAGTAGAGGAAAAGAAATCGAGAAAAAAGGGAAAAAGCAACATTAAAGCTTTAGTGACGAATATTAAATTAAAACTAAAAACAGATTGTTGAGAAAAATGCTAATTAAAAAAAAAACAGCAACGAAGTTGATGGAACAGTGCCACACTACATGCCTCCAAATACACCTAACTCACAACAGAACTACAAAAACATTTTAACCAAAATTATAAAACTCATACCATCAAAAGAAGTACAAGAACCAAGTGTTTAATTTATTAATGTTTTGTATTTTGAGAACGATTTCCGAAGTGGAAATCGAAACATCAAATAAACTTAATTTTGAAGTAAAATTGTGGCTTATTCTCAACAAAAATAGTAAATTGCGTTAGAAAAGCTACAAGAAAATAGCTTCAGAATAATATTAAGAAAAAAATGACATTGAAAACTCATTTCATTGTGTTTAATAGAAAACCTTTCAATAGAAAATCTTTCTAATCGAAAATCCTTTCCATATAGCTAGATCGGGACATAGCACATACATTATAAATGAAATTAGGGATACCGAAGAAAGATTTCTGAGCATATGGTACCCAGAAGTAGGCATGTAGTATCTTTCCGTGTGAGCATATCGTCACGAGAGGAATGGGGCAGAGGAGACACTCACCCAGACTGCAGGATTATACCTGCTCCACAGACGAATTAAAACTGACGAAAAGGTAAACATTTCTATTCCACTAGGAAAATATACCTCTACATTTCAGAGTTTTGTAATCTTGCAGTGTACAAGAGAAATTAACATAGGGGATTTCCAACTGACGCGAACCAATGCCGAAAGAAAGACATACGACATACTGGCAAAAAATAACAATGTTACACTGATCCACAAGGAAAATAATTACAAAATCCTTTATAAAAAGGTATAGGTATTTATTTAAAAGAACCCTTTCGGGCTACATCACAGAACGTTTTCGGAATGATTACCTATTCCATCATCAGTACTGCTAGTAGGCACATATGTGTGAAGCCACTAAATATATAGGTAAAAACCCTTAAAATGTTAATAAATTAGGAGAGAATCTAGCCTGTTGCCGACAAGAATGTAGCGTAGAATAATTTTTAAATAATTTTAAACTGTTTGTCCTTGTTTTAGTGTAGTGTTATGTACAATTTATGTTTAAAGTCATGTTTACTACATTCTGCGCTTGCTGAATAGCCCAAATTTGACGAAATGCCCCTGATGATGCTGTAGAAAGCGAATGTACTTCTACTGATATTTGCTTTAATTTTTTCAAAGCTTTAAAACAGTCTAAGAATGGTAACGCCACAGGTCCGGACAAAATAACCGTTGAACTTATTAAGGTGATGAGTGAAGTGAGCACGAAGGAGTTAACTGAACTGTTTAACGCCATATACGATTCAGGTAATATCCCAGAGGAATGGTATTGTCAACATTTGTAACACTACTAAAAAAACGATCTGCGAAAACGTGCGAAGATTTCCGAACTATCAGCCTTATGATTCATGCACTTAAGATTTTTCTTAAAATCATACATGCCAGAATTTACAAGAAATGCGAAGAAAATGTCGGTGAAATGCAATTTGGATTCCGCAATTCCATGGATACACGTGAAGCACTTTTCACCTTACAAGTCCTACTTCAGAGATGCCGCGATGTCAATTGTGATGTCTATATTTATTTTATTGACTACGCCAAGGCATTTGACTGTTGTCAGCACCAGAAGATGGTCGCCGCCCTACAAAGAGTAGGATTGGATGAGAAGGACATTTGGATCATCATGAATTTATACTGGAACCAGCGTGCACAAGTCAAGGTCGAAGACCAGCTGACCGACCAAGTGAAGATCATGCGAGAAGTAAGGCAAGGCTGTGTGCTCTCGCCGACTCTTTTCAATATATACTCTGATCAAATTTTTACTGAAGCCCTCACAAACCTAGAGATGGGAATCCGAGTGAACGGTGAATACATCAATAATATTCGCTACGCCGATGACACTGTGTTACTAGCAACCAGCTGAAATGATCTACAAGCCTTACTAGACCGAGTGAGAACTGTGAGCGTAACATACGGACTAGACCTTAATATTAAGAAAACTAAATTCATGGTTGTCAGCCGTGCAAATTCAGATCCCAGGGCACTAATAACAGGTAGCGAAGAGATCCAGAGAGTCGACAGAGTAACTTACCTCGGAACTACCCTCAACTCACAATCGGACTACGCTCAAAAGATTAGATCCGGAATTGAAATGACATGGTCTACATTTATCAAGTTGAGATCCTTGCTGTGTTGCAGTGATCTCAGTTTGGGAACCAAGATGCGGATAGTGAGGTGTTACATTCTTCCAGTGATACTATATGGAGTTGAAGCCTGGATACTGACGCAAGCTACTGAAAAGCGGATTGAAGCCTCGAGAAGTGGACCTACAGGAGGATACTAAAAACATCGTATGTGGACCATGTCACCAACGTTGAGGTCCTACAGCTCATGACAAAAGAAAAAGAAGTGCTTAATTTAGTGAAAGTTGAATACCTCGGCCACCTGATGCGAAACGAAGAAAAATATGGAATTTTTCAACTCGTTATGCAGGGTATATGGTGAAGAAGATGCAGATTATATGCTTAGAAAGCTCAATGATGAATACGAAAAATGGGGGATGAGTATGAATATGTCTAAAACAGAATATATGCGAATAGGGAATGAAGACGAAGACCCGGATTTGGAAATTAGACAAATGAAAAGGTGCTACGAATACAAATATTTGGGAAGTATTATCTGCAGTAAAGGAACAACGGAACGAGATATAGACTATAGAGTGCAACAAGGCAGGAAGAGTGTTCAAATTCTGAATTCGATACTTTGGTCCAACAAAGCTACTATGAGAACTAAAATGACTATCTACAAAGTAATTGTAGAGCCCATTCTTACATATGGAGCAGAATGTTGGCAAATGACAGTAAAAGGAAAGAAAAAAGTTGACACGGTTGAAATGGACTACCTAAGAAGAGCTTGCCGTATATCAAGAGTAGAACGTATACCTAATTCTGAAATTAGAAGAAAAACAGATAGAGTACATACAACTTCTGAAAGAATAGAAACTAGACAGTTAATATGGTATGGACACGTACAGAGGATGGACGACAACAGATGGCCAAAAAGAGCTATGGAATACAATCCAAGTAATAGAAGGAAACGAGGAAGACCAGCCAAGTCTTGGATACAAGGTGTTATTGAAACCATGAAAGATAGAGCCATTGATGAAGACACCTGGAGAAATAGAAAAAGATGGCGATCGAAATGCGGGAAGCGGCAGAAGCTGTAGGATCCCCGCTTATATATATATATATATATATATATATATATATATATATATATATATATATATATATATATGCAGGGTAAAGTATTTTACAGGAGAGGACCGTGTTGTTGAGTGGTTGAAAAACCTCCGACAATGGTTTGGGATGACTTCCGCGGAGCTGTTTCGCAGAGAAGTCAACAAAACCATGATAGCCTTGATGATCGCCAACATCCGGACCGGATAAGGCACTGAAGAGGAAGAAGAAGGTCCCATTGACTGTTTATGTTAGTACCAAGATATGTGTAGCTGTTTACCCTGTCTATTGGCTGTTGGTTTACCAAAAGATGTGTAATTAATATTTCGCGCTTACTAACTACCATGTACTTTGTTTGTTCGTAATGAGATCCAACTCTGAGATAGCGCGTTAGCTGATATATAGCAGAAGGTACTGGGTTTTTTTCTGGTGGTGAAAATAATAATTCCAGGGCTTTTTTATGCAGTTTTTTTAATTTAGTTTATTGTTTGTACAATAGATACAACGGACAAACAATAAATAAAATTTTAACACAAAAACCGTATAAGAAAGCCCTGAAATTAGTCATTCCACCAACAGAGAAGAAACCAAATACTTTCTGTTAGATTGTATAGCCACTATATCAACAAACATAGAAAAATACATAAAAAAGAAAGAAATAACACCAGCTTTAAGAACAAATAACAACTTAAGCAAATATTGTAAGAACCACAAGAGCAAAAAGAAAAAACACTTACACAGTGTTGTGTGCAAACTTAAATGTGGAAACTGTCCAAAAACTTACATCGGTCTAACTGGTAAAACTTTTAACAAACGTATAGCAGAACATAAAAAGGCTTTCAATGATAGAAAAACAGATTCTACATACGCACTTCACCTTCTAGATTATAATCACTCTTTTAATAACCAAATTCAAATTCTTCACGTTCCATATAAAGGCCTTAAGGTATCTTCATTAGAATCTATCAAAATTAACAAATTAAAAAATACAGATATAATGATGAATGACCAACTTGAGACAAACACTTCTCCCCTCCACAACTGATTTAGTTGAAGACTATAAAGTGTAAACGCATACCAAAATAGATCTAAAGTGATCTATTCTGCACGAAAGGCATTCTGCCGAAACAGCTGTACATTATAACAAATTTTGCAAAAGTTTTGAAAACAAAAATTGTTAGTGTTTTATTGTTAACAGTATACACATTTCAAATGTATATAATCGACTAAAAGCATATGGAAAATACAACAAGACGACTTGCTTCCATTATGGCAGACAGCTACGCAACATATAAGAGACAGAAAAATAAGGAACTGGAGACGGCAGTTCTTTATTTTTCGTAAATATTCTGAGATAACTGTGTCAGTGTGAGGGATGTTAGACAAGAAGTTGCAAAATTGAAATGGAGATTTGCAGGACACAATATAAGACAAAAAGAAGACCGATGGAACAAAATTCTTATAAGCTGGAGACCGTGGGAATATAAACGAAGCAGAGGAAGGGCCCAAATGAGATGGGCAGATGATATCAAGAAGCACGTGGGCTCTAGGTGGATGACTATAGCGACAGACAGAGATGAATGGAAAAGGATTGGGGAGGCCTATGTCCAAAGATGGACCGAAGAAGGCTAATTAGATAGATAGATAGAACTGTGTCAGTGATGTGGATATTTTCATGATTCTTGCCTCAGTTAATATGAGAGTAAGTTTTTTACGCTTGAACGAGCGCAAGTTTGTGATATATATCAAGCATTCTTGTATACTCTGAGATAGCGCG
>NW_027314308.1:0-16116 GCF_040954645.1 Diabrotica undecimpunctata | reverse complement strand
AAAAAAGTTAGCCATTCATTTGTTGAGGCTTAATCCTCTATCCGTAAGATCGTTCGCTTGTAACGTTGTCGGTGAGTTCGTTTGTAGGTGATTCGTCGACCGTCTATTTATTTTGTTAATTATTTTGTTAATACGACATTATGATATATAAATCAATAGGGATAAGATTGGAAGTTCTTAGTATATTATTAATTTACAATTCAGAATCGACAGTAGAAGAAATCAACAAAAGAATCCAAGAAAAAATTGGGGAGGGCCAAGGAGATATGGATGCAAGACAAATGTAAATTAATCTAGAAGCTCCAAATGAAACAACCACCGAAAGATTCGAGAAGACACTGGTCTATACAAGAGGAGACCGAAAACCGTCCTCGGCCATCCCGGACAAACACGGAAACCTGGCGACGACAGTTGAGTAGAAAATGGCCACCTGAAAAATGTACATCGAACAACTTTCCGGACTATCGAGGCATCCCTTCTGAAATGGGAATTAAAACAGTCTAAGAATAACAAATTTTATAAAGTGATCATAAAGGGGTTAAGTAAACTATTCAACGCCTGTTGGCTGTCAACATTGCCACTGCCAAGGACACTATATGCGAAAACGTGTTAGGAATTCCAGATCATCATGCTTATAAGTCTTGTACTTAAGATTTTTCTCAAAAGCATGCAGTTTGGATTTTGAAATTCCATGGGTACACGAAAAAGACCTATTCTCAACATCTGGTCAAAGTTTTCTCCAAATTTGTATCAAACGTTGAAGAGGGCATTTCCTGAAATGCCGTAGCTAACATATAGATAACGTCCTTGATATTGATCTTTTTGATGACTTCTTAAAGATCTTTTTTTTTCACTCTCCGAATGTTTCAGAATTTCAGAAATAAGTTTACTTGTATTTCTTCGTTTTTTAACTTACTAGGTAAGGCAAAACGCGTGCGTCGTTCGCTCATGAGGCGGCGACTGTCACGGTATTCTTAAGCCAAGGGCACGGAGTGACGTTTCGTTGCGTTGTGCTGTTCGTCGGTTCCATGGTTCCGATAAGGTTGCCTCGGATACCCAGCTAGCGTTCATGTGCTTCGTTTTCAGCGTCAACTTACCTCCAGCCTGATTCGATTCGTGGACACTGCTAGGCGGGGAGTTTGACTGGGATGGTTCATCTGTCAAAGAATAACGCAGGTGTCCTAACAGGTGTCCTAAGGACCGCTCATCGAGGACAGAAACCTCGCGTAGAGTAAAAGAGCAAAAGCTGGCTTGATCCTGATCTTTAGTATGCATAGGGACTGCGAAAGCATGGCCTATCGATCCTTTTGGCTTAAAGAGTTTTCAGCAAGAGGTGTCACAAAAGTTACCACAAAGATAACTGGCTTGTGGCGGTCAAACGTTCATAGCGACGTCGCTTTTTGATCCTTCGATTGCGAAGCAGAATTCGCCAAGCGTTTGAATGTTCACCAATAGACAGGTATGTGAGACAGATTAATTTTTACCCTACTGATGACTCGTCGCGATAGTAATCCTGCTCAATACTAGAGGAACCGCAGGTTCGGACATTTGGATTTACTCGAGCGGGTAATAGTGCGAAACTGCCATCTGTGAGATTATGCTTGAACGCCCTTTCTAGTCAAAGGTGGCAACGATATCTCTTGGAGTTTCGAGAGTCCAAAGGCTCAAAAAATATGACTTTACTAGGCAATCGTAGTTTGCTACGATTGTCGCACGAGCACTTATTTCCGATGAGATTATCGGTTTATGGTGGGGATCGATCCTTGCCAGTAGACTAGATCTTTAGACGGACGAACATGGGTATTATAATCTTTTCGATGTTGGAACTCGGAATTGTCTGTAGACGACTTACGTACCTGGCAGGGTGTTGTACCTGTTAGAGTAGTTTCACGTTGCAATCTATGAGACTTAGCCTTCAGCTTGAGGATTCGTCTTGTCGGTTAGACGAAACCCCTGATATAAAAAATAAAGAAAGTTTTCATAAGCTTTTTAAGCGTTAGATCATACCTTGGTCCATCAGCTGCACTAATTTCGGGTGCGATGAATAGATCGCTCGCGTCCACAGAAAGTAAAGATAACTATCTGAAGAAATACAAATCGATGAAATGAAAATGCTTCTATAGATGAGTTTAATAAGAAAATGTCGAAATAAACTATCTCTTAGTTGAAACATTCACCTATAAAAACTGATATTGAGGACGGCAAAGATCAATTTCAATATCAAAATCAACATATTTGTTATTTCATATTTCATATTTTTTATTTTAAATATATACCGAATTATATAACACGTGAGAATTTCAAACTGTTTATATTAAAAATATATATTGTTCTGAAGCTATTTTCTTGTGGCATTTTAAAGTAATTACTATTTTAATGGCAATAAGCCACAATTAAAGGTTAAAGTAGGTGTATTGACCTTTCAATTTCCGCTTCGGAAATGGTTCTCAAAATACAAATATTAATAAATTTAAACAAATTTTGTTTTTCGTTACTTGAGTAAAAAATTCTTCTAAAAATATGTAATTGAAATTAATTTGGTTTTAAACAATTGAAATGTGCTGATATAAATTTTCTTACTGAAGGAATAACATATTGTTGGAAAATAAAATTGTTTTCTTTTATATACAATAAATTTTATTATATGGTTAACAAGATATTATAGAATTAACAAGAACAATATATTTTATTTTATGACTAGGTATTAAAATGTTAAAACGAGTTAGTTTTTATAGCGTAATTAAAAAATTTTTCGTAACGGCAGCGTGGCCGAGCGGTCTAAGGCGCTGGTTTTAGGCACCAGTCCGAAAGGGCGTGGGTTCGAATCCCACCGCTGTCACACTTTTTTAATTTTAAAAATTTCATTTTTTTCTTTCTGATAAGATCTGTTGTGTATTGTAAATAAATATTGTCATCCACTTCAAAAGTTCTGTTGTCTCGATTTGTGCCTTTTGAGAGTAAAAAACTACACTAGTATAAAAAAAAATTGAAAATATTAACTTACATATTTTAAGGTATTAAAAAGGTATTTTAATATAGTTTATCAATTTTATGAAATTTAAATTACGTTTCTACCCTCAAAATGCTCAAAAACTGCCGCGTTATGTCCGAAAACATAGGAAAAAAGTTTTTAGTGGCTTGAATTGAACTTTTGGTGCATTCATATATATTTTAATATTCATTAGGTAACTTAACGCTCATTAAAAAGTTGCAACACTTAAAAAACCACCCCTTATAATAAAATAGAGATAAAAACTCATAATAAAGCATAGGATATTTTACTGGTATACATGTGAGGAATAGTAACTTTTAAATCACCCCGAAATACCCTTATGGCACACCAACTCTTTATAAAAAATCCTAATATAAAAATAGCGTAAAAATTATTAGTAATAGAAAAATGGTGAATGAGTAAGTACTTATAAGTACATTTTTGAGATATTGCAAAAACTTGCCCAAAAACCTGCACTTGACCCTCTAACGAGTGCTAACGTTATGTTTGATATAAAAATATCCAATTCCTAGTAAGTGTGGCATACACGTCTAGCATAAAAGCTCACATTGGCGCTATCTAACTTTTGTACTTTTAGCTTCAGTTCAAATATCACACCAATCCATCTCATCTGATAAAGTTGGTAGCCAATCGCATAAGTGGCTAGGATTAATTTTATTTTAACGGCAGCGTGGCCGAGCGGTCTAAGGCGCTGGTTTTAGGCACCAGTCCGAAAGGGCGTGGGTTCGAATCCCACCGCTGTCAAGACTTTTAATTAAATACTTGCTTTATAAACCTGTTTAAAAATTATAAAACATCTTATATATTATTCAAAACTTATCGGCACATGGTTCTATATAATGGTCCATTCATCATCATCAGTTGGCGCTACAGCCTTCGTGAGCATTGGCCTGCTTCAAAACATTCTTCCATCCTTCCCTCTCGAGTGTCTGTCTTCTCCACGCCCTCACTCCAATCTCCCTCAGGTGTTCCTTTACATCTTCCAGATATCTGAGTTTAGGTCGCCCCCTTCTTCTTCTTCCGACCGTCCTGTTTAGCATAGTTATTTTAGTGGGTTCACTCTCATCCATCCGCATAACGTGGCCCACCCACCTTAGGCGGTTTATTTTGATGGTCTTCACAATATCTGCATCACCAAAAAGTCTAAAGTTATATCGCCTTCTCCACAGACCCTGTTGGTTTACTCCGCCATACATGGTCCTCAATACTTTTCTTTCAAAGACTCGCAGTAGCGCTATTGCACACATTGGCGCTATCTAACTTTTGTACTTTTAGCTTCAGTTCAAATATCACGCCAATCCATCTCATCTGATAAAGTTGGTAGCCAATCGCTTAAGATGGCTAGATTAATTTATTTTAACGGCAGCGTGGCCGAGCGGTCTAAGGCGCTGGTTTTAGGCACCAGTCCGAAAGGGCGTGGGTTCGAATCCCACCGCTGTCAAGATTTTTATTAAATACTTGCTTTATAAACTTGTTTAAAATGTTACTATAAAACATCGTATTCCTGCACATGGTCCTATGTAATAGGTCCCTTCAAAAACGCAATAAGTCGAGAGTACTTATATCTAGCGGTTATAGATTACATTATTTAAATAAATTCTTGTGGTAACAACATCTGCAAACCTTATTTATTACTTGTTTTAAATATTTCCAACTATCATAAGAAATATTTTATTACATTTTAGAGGCATCCTGAGCAGAATACACACACAAAGGGTTTGTGAATTTTTTTTAATAATTGCTGATTCTAGTGACATGAGAAGAACTAGATGGAAAATTAAATTCCAGAATGTGATGGTAAATAATATAGTCTGTTCTCCATGTTCACTATATAAAATCTAGGTTATTCCCCTCCATTTTTTGGTACCCTTGCTTTTTCTCTCAAATCTCTCATGCTTCCTTCTGACAAGTCCTGCTTTACTGCTTCCAATTATTTTTTCTTTGGACTTAATCTTCTTCGCCATTTCTCCCTCATTCCGTATTGTTTTAACATTTCGGTTCTCTGGCGTCTGTATTCCTCCGAAGATTTTCTGAGCACCTTCTTCCCAATCATTACTTCTTTCTTGAGCTGATCACCTTTCTACCTTGACATCACTTCTTTCGTCCCTTTGACTCACAGGTTAACTGTTCGCGAAACATTTTTTGCTTTCAGTATTGAATTTAGTGACCCTACTGCTCTGCCCCCCTTCATTAATCATTTGTCTATCTCTTTTCTTTTTCCCGTGTTTATTCCCGATATATCATATCCAACTATAAACGCTTGTGCTCATTTCATCTTGATATATTTGCTATCATTGTTATGTCTCCTCTCATTTCCATATATTGCGTTATTTTGTTTTATTAATAGTTCGTATATGTTCGCTTCTTCTAGTCTCATCACATCATCCGCGTACGATATGCAATGTTCCTTGCTCAGTTGAAAATAGTCTTCTTTGTGCTCATATTTGATCTTCATCGAATTAGCTCTAATATATATATAATAACGGATTTATTACGGCTGTCGCCGCTTCTCCGCCCCAATTTCCATCTTTTTCTGTCATATGCAGTAGCCTCCTCTAAGTCTCTTGCCGCCATTGCTTCATCAATATCGTTGCGCCAACTTCTCCGTGGTCGTCCTCTCTTTCTTCTTTCAGGAGGGATCCATTCCAGTACTCTCCTAGGCCATCTGTACTCTGGCATTCTTTTAACATGTCCGAACCAGATTAATTGTTTTCTTTCTATGTCATCATTGATATTTCTCTCCATTTTCATTTCGTTTCTTATTGTTCGTTTCTAACTCTCTCCAGTTTCGATCTACCGCAGCTTCGTCTCAGATAATCCATTTCTGTCGTCATAAGTTTGTTTTTTATTAGCTTTGGTGACGTCCCCATACTTCCGAACCGTAAGTGTAATACTTTGAACTATACTACCGTAAATGTGTTTTTTGGTTTTCTCGTCGAATTGTTTTTTGCCAGAGAAGAGAGTTTAAGGCACGGGTCGCTGCTCTGCCCTTGTTTATTCTTTCCCTGATTTCATCTGCGCTATTTCCCTTCTTGTTGAAAATGACCCCCAAATATTTGCAGGATTGCACGCCTTTGATTTTGTCGTCTTCCAAGACTAGGTCACATATTTCATCTGTTCCCACTGAGAGAATTAGCTCTAATACAAGGTTGAATAAATTTGTTGATCGTTGATTCCCTTGCTAAGGTCTATTCAATGTGAACTGCCTTGAAAAGATTTCTTCCATTGTTACCCTATTTCTCGTGTTCCTAAGCGTCATTCTTACTAGTCATACAAGGTTTTCTGGTATTTCTAATGTTCTCATGGCCTCATATGGCATCCTTCGGTTTATGGAGTCTTATATCTGTTTAAAATCGATATAATGTTATATTGTGCTATATTATTATGTTTTTTTTTTTTGAATTGGCAAATATTTATGGAATCATCATAATTATAACGGCAGCGTGGCCGAGCGGTCTAAGGCGCTGGTTTTAGGCACCAGTCCGAAAGGGCGTGGGTTCGAATCCCACCGCTGTCAATATTTTTTATTAAATATTTGCTTTATAAAAACGTTACTACAAAACATATTTACTTCCGATGTACGTCCAATACAATATGGTATAGATCAGTATGTGTGGAAAGAGAGTAGTTTCATCACAATAGTTTCATTCATAATTTTCAGGGTATACTACACGTGAACCTCAACATATTGATGTTTCCTACTGTTACAAGGAAAAATAAATTAAAAATTTTAAAATTTCTCAACATATTCATTTAACACATTGTTGGCTGGTGTCAAATTAAGACACATAGTACAAGTTATATTGACTGCTTTGTGCATTAGTTGCCATCTAGAGCACATTCAGACAAGGTCTGAGGGTCAGCAACCACCCCTTTCGGGAGTTTTACGTACTTACGTTGCCATGCAGGGTATTTTTTAATATGTAGTATATTACATAACGAGACTTGTAAGAAGCTTATTACATGCGAGTAAAAAAGTTGCGCTCGAGTCGCGTAGCGGCGAGCGCAGTAATTTTACAAGCATGTAATAAGCTTACAACTCAAGTTGTGTACTATACTTTTTCTACGATTATTTTCATTTAAAAAAATAAAAAGTATAACAAGTAACTTTTATTTAACAAAATTCGGGAACAATTTAAATTAAACATTTATTTATAATAATTAATTGTAAAATTTTGGCAACTATTTATAACTATACCCTTATCCGAGTTTGGCGGTTGTTCAACAATACGTGGTGAATGGTGAGATGACGTAAACTGTACGGTGTGTTCTTTTTGAACATTGGTATTTTGGTAAAGGTCTGTAAAATACTTTCAATTAAATTTATAATTCTATTGGCTGTTGACGTCTTATTATTTATTGACTCATCGACATATCCTTCGGCTGTTGTTGAAGATTTCCATCCGCCATGTCGTTTAAGATCCATTAAATCACCACCGGCATCTACCAAAATAGTGGCAGAAGTTCGTCTTAAACAGTGACCTGTGTACATTTTGGGATCTGGTAACTTTAAATATTCGGCTATTTGTTTAGGAACACCGCCTATTTTGTTTAATCCTATCACCTGTTTTGTACATTTACCTCTTTGATAATTAAGAAAAAATTTATTTATTTGCGGTCACCTAATCTGTAGTCGAATTTCTATATATTTTTTGCAGATTTTATAGAAATTTCCGGAAATAACGAAAGATCTACATATTTTGGTTTTCGTATCAGGAATTTTAACCAATAACATGGTACTTAAATCATCAATGTCACAAATTTTAGTCCGAAAACGTTCTTTGATGTAGCTCGATAGGGTATTTTTAATTATATACCTTTTATAAAGGATTGTTACATAAAACTGTTGTTGCTTTTTTTTAATACTTGGATCCCAAACTTCACAAGCAACTTTATCATCTTTTTAAAGTCATCAGTATATAATTGATAGCTGTTAAGTACTATATCATTAATATCTGATACAAATGGTTGATTCCGAATAAGCTGAGCAAATTGAGAATAGTCCCTAAGGAAAATTGGTTTAATGTTAATTGAATTCGGTATTGAATTTAGTTCAAATTATGGCAATATATCGTTAGTATGTATTTGTTCTTTAAGACTGATATATTGGTTATAGGCTTCTACTATTAACAACAGAGCTTTTTTACTTTTCTATATTTAGCCATACGGCTCACACTTTCTCTAAAGGGAAAATTCACCCAGATACCTGTGGTATTAAAAAGATTGAGCTCTGGTGGGACTCTGTCCGTGTTATCGAGCCCTAGGTGACTTGGTATGCTGGAGTATCTCCCAAAAATTTTAGCACACATCTGGACGTTGACAATAGTACAGCTTTCTACATGGTCTTGTAGAGATGTTCATTCAGACCTAGCTTTTTATGTTTTCGAGGAGGTTCTTTGGAATGACTCCAGTAGTAGAGAAAATAATAGGTATTGTCTGGGTACTTTCCATTCTCCACTGTCTTCGTATTTGAATTTCCAGATCCCTGTGCTTGGCGATTTTTTCGTTGTGTTTAACATGAAGATTATTGTTGTTGGGTATCGCCACATCAATTAATGTTGTTTGTCTCTTTAGTTTATTAACTAGTATGAGATCTGGTCTATTATGTGCCACTGTTTGGTCTGTGAGCACAGTGCAGTCCCAGTATAGCTTGTAGTTGTCATTCTCAAGTATACTCTCAGGAACGTATTGATAATATGGAAGATGGTTTGTTTGAAGAAGTTCCAGTTTGATAGCTATCTCTTGATGAAGGAGCTTTCCTACTGAGTCGTGCCGTTCCTTATATTCAGTTGCAGTAAATGCCTGACAGCCCCCGGTAAGATATTGGATGGTCTCCTGAGCTTGACATCCATATCGGCATTTGTCATTTTGGACCTGAGGGTCTTTGACTCTGTTTCAGGGAACATCTTTCCTGATGTCAGCCAATAGTTAGACGCTACATTGTCGACATGGTCTTGACTGACCTCATTAGGATGTCGCCCGTGCAGAGGTTTACCCATCCAGGTGTGCATTTTTTTCGTCCTTAGTAAGATGGTTTATGTGCATTTCTGGTTTCCTCAGTTTGATCGGTGTTGTATCATCTACTGCACAAATCGCGCGATGTAGAGTAGATGTCTCAGTCTGCACCTGAAAATAAGTGCTTAAATTAGTAATCTGTTTTTCTAGTTGCTCACTTATATTCATAAGTCATCGTCCTCCTAAATACCGCCGTTCTTTCTACTGCACTTCAAAGATGGTATTTTTGTTCCTTTGTAAGGTGTGTTGGTACTTTTCGCTGAACACTTTCTATATCCGTTTTTGTCCACTTAATAATACCAAATGAGTAGCTAAGCGCGGAACATGCGTAGGTGTTTAGTGCCTTAAACAAATTTATACTACAACGTACAACCCTTCGCATAAACTCAGTAGTTATCTCAGTTTTCATTTGCTTATGGTCAATTTTCCGTATAATATAGGTATTTATACATATCATTTTCACCCATGGACTCGATATTCCGGCCATTTTGCATATCGAATCCGCCGGGCTGAACCTTTCCTTTGATTATATTTAAGACACGGCACTTGTCAAGACCGAAGTGCATACTAAATCATTAGAGAATTTTTCTCTTTTTTACTTTTTCATTATTATTATTATTTATCGCAGAGATTTACATGTTTTTGAAAACCAGTTAATTATATCATTGTTGAATGCATATTATTGTACTTTAACAAAGAAAATGATTGACGCAATGAAATTCACGCTAAAGCTAAAACTGATAGGATTTTAATTAATTTCGACCTATTAGCTGGGCTAATTGAAATACACGTGAGAGTAGTTCAAAGGCCGCTACTTTTAAAATTGATCGTATCACGCACATCAGTGTTATCATGCTATAACGCCATTTGAGTAATGGCTTAAATTGAATTAAATGTGTAAAGAAGATAAAGGGTCGAGAAGACTGTTGAATAATTAAATGTAGAGAACAATTATCGTTTTTATAGGTACTCGCAGTTTTTAATAGAAATAAATTTACTTGCACTTAGTTCAATTGATATAGTATTATTGCTATGAAGAATGTCGTTACTCTAATTAGAAAAAACAATAACTAGTTTTTTAAGTAAATTTGCAGTAACATTATTATCTGTGTAGAAAGTAAATATTTTAATAAAATAATATATGGTTAAATGTTCGAATATATGAACTTTACTCAAATAGAAGGCGGATATTGAGCACAATTTTTTAATAAATCTTGCTCAAGTACTTTATCTCTCAGACCATCTTCAGGGGCATCTGAAATAAGCCAAGAATCTTTTTTTTTTTAGTTAAAATTAGTTAAGTTTGAAAAAACTCGAAATTGATGGTTGATAAAAAATGTTTATATAACGTTTTAGACTTACTTCGTCAAAAAGTTGGCTATCCAGCACGTCAGTGAATGTTATTAATTAAATTTCTGTAAATAGTTTAATGTAAATTTTGTCTCAGTCTCCTGAGCCCCCAGACGCTACTTAACTGTTCACTAGTCACTGCACTACCGCTACTGGAGACTGTGGACGGACCATTTATACCGTCGATGATCACGTGATTTGGGTGGAGGTTGGCGTAAATATTTATGACGGCGGAATTTTGATTGTAAGGTGAAGCGGACGATATGTTTTTGGCCTTTTTTCCATCTCTATGGCTTTACAGTGGTGCCTAATGTGTGATATTAAGTGAGAAAACGAATTTTAAATTGTATTTATTTTTTAATAATGAGTTTTTAGTGTACGGAAGAACTGATGTCATTTTTAATTTCTTGTTATATATAATACATGCTATATAAAACAAAAACAAAGTTGTTAAATATATTCCACACGCATTTCGTGAATTGGACAAAGCCGTCTTTCTACTTGAATTTCTCCTACTTGACGTTCTTCCACTTGATCTTCTCTTACTTGAACTTCTTCCACGTGTTTTTCAATTTTAGGCTTGGTGTAATCGTGCTCAATTTTTATTTTGGGTTTCTGATTTATTCGCCTTTTACATTCTGCTATAAGATGTTTCCTGTCGTCTGTACCATTCAGTTTATTAGCTATTTGTCTGGTAATGCGTTTAGGAAGATACCATGTACCTATTAGGCAGAAATAAGAATGGATAACAATTGTGTAAATAAACTACGTACACCATAAGTAAAAATAAATTAAAGTAAATAATATATTTTATAAGTATGACTGGGATAGTTGTTAGTTATGCCTATGGATGGCGCTGCTAAAAGTAAAATGTGTTGACAGCTTACATGCTTCTTCTACAAGTACATATTATTATCAGTGTTGTCTATTCCATCGCAGAATTTGTATTAGACACACGTTAAAAGAAAATTAATTCTAGTTTTTGACAAACTTAAGGACTATTTTTCATCATAAAATCATAAATATATCATATCATAAAATTCTGTGTTTTGGATAATCTTCCACAAACATTAATTCAAAGTTGATGAAAGAATTGTAGATTCGTTATCAACAATAAAAACAATCGTAATAATTTGATAGGAGACCAGCAAATCGAAAGAGTTAAGAAGTCCACGTATATGAATATAAGTTATAAGGAGGAAGGCACTTGCAACTTTATAAAAATAAAAAAGATTGTTAGTAAAAGTAGCAGAGAGTCGACATTATCTCTAATAATATGGTTGCCTTAATATGACGTGTAGAGTTACGGTATGGAATTAAATAAATCTTAGAGGTCAAATTAAGATATGATAAGAAGACTTAACTTTGATACTACCTACCCTGTATAAAAACATTCTAAAAATCTAATAGATGTTACGAACTTTAAAGTCTTAATAATTTACAGAAAAAAAAACTAAAATGACAATAAAAGAAAATTGCACTATCTTGGACATATAAACATGGTCCAAAAAGAAAGTACAAAGTTATACACGTATAATTCTATACTTTATATTGCTTGATAGTATCAATACGGTTCCGAGGCTCTACATTTTTACGATTGGTAGGTTGCTAATCTTGCCAATGACCCACTCTGAGATAGCGCGTCTTGGGACCGGCTGTGGTAACCGCAGAGCTATTCAATCCATCCCGCAATCACGCTAGGCAGTGTTTTATACAGAAAAATAATATCAGAGAAGATCGCTGGGAATGAAATATTAGATCACAAATATTACAACACAGAACACAACAGACACAACAGGCATATAACCATTTTAAACGAATCAGAAATGAAACGAATACTTTAGTTAGACAAATAAAAAGGGAACACTGGTAATTCTTCTCAAAGCAGATGGAACACGACTTCTACGGAACACAAAAAGAAATATGGAGAATGATTAGAGGACAAAGAAAAGAGATGAACGAACTAATAAAAATGAAACACATTCAGAAGGACACATGGGTAGCTTACTTTCGAACCCTATTTGCTAAAGGTGACGATAATGAACCACCAACACCAGAGGTGACGACAAATGAAGAAATAAATATTGAGAAGGAAGAGGTAAGGAAGCATTATAGAAATTAAAGAATAGAAAATCACCAGGAGAGGATAGAATACAGAACGAACTCCTAACACGGTTTCAGGTCGGAAAGTTCATGCACCGACGCTATATTTATAATGAAGCAAGTGCAAGAGAAATCATTAGAATACAACAAACAAAACGATCTAAAATATTTACCAAAACAACACAATAAAAGTAAAAGTGGAGGAAGAACTAATCGACCCTTTTGAAGCTGGCAGTAGGATAAGACAAGGAGATTCCCTAAGTGCTCTATTGTTCAACCTGATTATGGATGAAATAATAAAAAAGTAAGATCTAAAAAAGGATGCCAAATGGGAGAAAAACAACTTAAAATAATCTGCTATGCAGACGACGCAATACTACTCTCTCAAAGTGAAGACGATTTACAACGTATACTGCACCAATTTAATATAACCGGCAGAAAATTTAACATGTTAATTTCCCCAAAAAGATAAAATGCATGGTTACAACAGCAAATTTACTAAGATGTAAATTGGAGCTGAAAGATCACATAATAGAACAAGTAATGGAGTTTAAATATCTAGGCATCACATTATGTGGCTTCCCGAATTAAACAATATGGAGAAAAAATATCAGGAAAGAAATGAAATGCAGAATTTACAAAACAGTCATCAGACCAATAATAACATACGCGGTAGAAACACGACCTGACACAGAAAGGACAAAAAGGATGTTAGAAACAGCAGATATGAAAACACTTGGAAAAATTGATGGCAAGACACTATGGGACAGAGCTAGAAGTAAAGAGATATGATATAGATGCAAGGTGGAGAATATCAAGAACTGGGTAAAAAATAGAGAGTAGAATGGAACGATCATATAAGCCGAATGACAACAAATAGAGTAGTTAAGACGGCAAGAGACGGTTTCCCAATAGGAAGACGATCAGTAGGAAGACAACGAAAACGATGGAACGACAACTTACTGGAGGCACATTGAAAAACAGACAGAGTCATATCTACATAAAAAGAAGAAGGTATTGGTGAATAGTACGTGTAAATGCAAATGCACCACCCGTGAAAAGCAGATGCACCTCCCTGAAAATAATGTGTAATTATCCATAGAGGGCAGAAGGAGTGAGGGACTAAGAGGAGCATCTGAGCATGATTTTGGTCTGTTGGTTGGTAAAAGCTATTTGCCTACATTATACTCTGAGATTAGCGCGTAAAAAATTCACTACACAGCCGCTTTTTTGTTTTCCAAAGTATTCAGACCTGAAAAAATGACGTTGAGTGAGTACGTCAGTACATTGTAAAAGTAATCACCGACTTCGTGGTACGCCAAAAGAGTTCGAACCATTTTTGCAAACTTAAAAAGTTAAAGTTAAAGAAATTATTAATAGTGCTTTAATCTTTGACAGATTATTAGAAAAAATGTTATGAATTTATTACCAACTAAACTACATTTATATCTAAAAACAAACCTAGCATTGAAATTTTGTGATAAACAAATAACACAGAATTTAGTTTAATATTTTATGCACATTTAATATATGAAACTAATATTATTGTACTTGTGCGACAGTAAGTTTATAGAACTCGTATAATATGAACTGGTATTTGTTTGTTATTTTAATAAATATTGTTTTTTATGCAAATGTATATATAATGTATATATAAAATTTATTGTAACTATTTTTGTATAATTTAGTTATTTAATTTGTTTCCTTTGTATTAGTATATTAATATATCATTTATTATTTCAATAACTAAAGAGTGGTCGAGTTAAATAATCTAAGTGCCAAAATTAAACTTACCAGAAATCAAAGAAAACTTAGGAACCAAAAAAATAAAACAAATATATAATTATTTATGGCAATTCTGCTTTATTAACAAGTACGGGAAGAACGTATATCAAAGTTTTGGTGTTAATACACAGAAGTAATTCACAATAAATGAAGAAAAAATGGATATGATCTAAATCCACCGAAATAATATGACATACATGATTAAAAATCTAAAATAGATGTGAGAAATGTTCTATTTTCCTGGTTAATAAATTCTAGCTGATTGAAGGTCTTTTTTTCTACTTTCGTTTATTTGTCGAATACCAGAAAACGCTAAAAACTCTCACTTTAACTTTTGGACAGTCCCTTTTTTCAATACACTACCATCCCATGCCATTAAGTCACTGAAATTTTTCTTGAACAATACTATTTCAGGCTCTTCTTTCGTCACACGTAACCACGATGCTTGAGTAATGCCAAGTTTAAATGTATCTATACATGGTGATAATATTTTATCAAAATCAAAAAAAAGTACATTCTCCCATATCTAACGGGCTGTGAGGCCTGGAAGGTCTAGCAGAATCAATTACTGTTTTTACATAGCTTGGAAAATTTTGATCGTTTCTCGATAAAAGCAAAATCTCTATCTGAAGATGAAAAGCTATAAACGGAAACTAAAAATTTATGGTCGATGGTATCAAAATGTTCATTGGCTACTAAGAAAGTGTATAAAAAAATAAACATTCTGTTTTTCAATTGCCCTGCACAGCTGCCGCTCCGTATACATAGTTTTCGCTTATAAGTTTTTCAGCTGTCCTGTATTAAAGACTTGTAGAAGACATGGTGCCATTTGGTTCCCACCACGACCTGATTGCCCTTTATGTCAGATGCACATTATCCCATCTGACGTATCTTGCACGTGTATTCCAAAATTGTAGCATGACAATTGGCGGCTGTAATACATAATTTGGGAAGTGAAAATACTTTTTGTAGATCCATAGTAATATTACAGTTGTCGCTACCTGGAAGAGTACTGCTCGTAATGTTTACTTGAATAACCTTAAAAGCTTAACCTGTTTTTCTATGATGTAATTCCAAGTCAGTTTTAGCTTTTCTGAATACACTAAGGCTTTTGTCCTTGCTTAAAAAAAAAATAAATCACAATAAGTCTTGCAGGTATCAACTCTAGGTCTTCTAAAAAAAGATTCGAAAAATCCTTCATAAAAACTCTTCTATAGAATTTGTGTCTTGTGGTGCAGTCAGGATGTTTTATTTTAAAAGCGTTGAATAGCTATACTAAATTCTTTTAACAGAAAAGTAGCCGTCAACAAATGCATGTACAGAACACGCGAAACCTGATATTTATATAATTGTACAGGGTTGTATTAAGATTCTAGCAGTCTATAACATCTAAATTTGAAATGAATTAATTTATAATTTTTAGGATTACTGTTAAAATAATGTTAGTACTGTTAATCTCCCAAAGAAGTACTCTGAGATAGCGCGTTTTGGTAAACTGTCATTCACACATCATTAGATAATTGTGGTATTAATCAAAAGGCAAAAAATAGAAAGTTGTTTTTATACATGTTACGCTTTAAGACCAATATTTGGAAATAAGTAATAATATTGTCATTAATGATATAAAAAGAGACCTCTTCTTGTGTAAAAGTTAGGGAAATACTTATACATATATTATTGGGTAGATAGACTTATACATTTAACATTACATTAACATTAAAAAATAAAATTTATTAAGTCGACGTTTCGATTTCGATTTAACATTTATTTGTGTCAGCAGAAACGAATGTATATTTAGAAGAATTGTGACGTCACTATTTTTGACTTTGATGCCACTCTGAGATAGCGCG
>NW_027314307.1:0-16118 GCF_040954645.1 Diabrotica undecimpunctata | reverse complement strand
ACGCGCTATCTCAGAGTACATATCAAGGCAAACCGAATAAGATGGGCAGGTCACGTGGTATGATCAGAGGATGACAGAGTGTTAAAGACAGTATTTTTTGAAAGACCAGATGGTAGAAGATCAGTAAGCCGACCGAGAAAAAGATGGAAGGATGATGTTGAAGCCGATTTATCTAGAATTGGGGTACAACAATGGGAAATAGAAGCGCAAGATCATAGAGGAAGGAGGAGGATAGTGGATGCGGCGAAAACTCACCCGAGTTGTAAAGCAAGTGAAGAAGAAGAAGAAGTATAACTCTTAGTGTGCAAATAAAACGTGTGGTGTTAAATGTATTGAACTATCATCTGAACTTAAAAAATGGTGACAGCTTGACTATTACTGTCAAAAAAGTTTCGAAAATATTTGGTGTGAGTGTTTGCAAAATTTATGACATCCGCGAAAAGGCCCAGCAAGGCGAACTGAAACCGATACAAAAAAAAGAAGAAAACAGTTTCCAGTCCAAGTCACGTGAGAATACTTACGATGAGGAAGTCTCGAATAAGGAAAATTGTCCATGATTTTTATTTGGAAAACATACCACCAACCGTTCGACAGCATAATGGACAGAATGAAGGATGATGAGGACCTACCAGTTTTTAAAAAAACCATATTTCGTAGGCTACTAAATGACGTGGGTTTTGAATATGGTAAAAGAGGTCGAGATTCGAAAACGATGGAAAGAAAAGATATATCCTGGAGACACAAGTACCTCAGACAAATAAAAATATTAAGAAAGAAGACATAAACCTTGTTTTTACCGATGAGTCTTGAGCTAACGTCGGTGCTTAAGTCAAAAAAGGCTCTCTACTGGACTGAAAGCTTTAACCCAAAGAGGTTCTCGGTTTGTTCTTCTTCATGCTGGAAGCGAAACTGGGCCGAGTTAACTTTCTTGGCCAAGAAGGGAACCGATAACGGGTCATACCACTTCGGCAAATTTGATTTCCCGAAAAAACTGTGGAACAAAAGGCAAATCAAGAATTGGTCAATCGAAAAGAATATTTTCTTCTGGGAGGATTACCTAAAAAGTGAGTTACTGGATACTGCGGTCGCATTAAGAGACGAGTACGACAAGTAAAAAATTGAAGCAATTGCGGAAAAATATGGAGTTAAGCTTTTGAGACTGCTG
The DNA here is from genome assembly GCF_040954645.1 of Diabrotica undecimpunctata. Taxonomy (NCBI): domain Eukaryota; kingdom Metazoa; phylum Arthropoda; class Insecta; order Coleoptera; family Chrysomelidae; genus Diabrotica; species Diabrotica undecimpunctata. The sequence continues at coordinate 14,953 of NW_027314307.1, read as the reverse complement.
CCTTACCATTGCAAGTTGAACCCGATTGAGATGGTGTGATTGAATTTAAAAAAGAAATAACTAGCCATTGAAGCGAGTAGTTTTGTTTAATTTATCTAAATAAACATTTACCGTTAATGCTCTTAGATTTATTCTCATAACAACTTAAAAGTTTATAAATAAATACAAGTTTTATGTACCAGCGAATTGTCATATTTTAGTTTCTTTTAAATCAAATTAACCTTTGATAATTAATTAATAATTTAGAAAAAGTGGGTAGTTTCATTTCGACATATGACAGTTAGTACATCTTTTTCTGCCATTTGGTACATAACCATAATTTTAAATTTTGTTTTGTTGTTAGAAGTTTTAATGTAATGCTTTTTGATAGATTTAGATATTTTTTAATAACCGTTTGTGTAAAATAAAATTAAACATCTAATTTCTTCTCTTTAAACTGGGAGTTTAGAAAAATATTTCTTTAAAATTTTTAGGAAAGAAAAACCCGAAACTTTCCTTTCTAAACAGCAACAGGATTTTCTTAAATGGCGTCCCAATTTTAAATAGTTTAGAAATCTTCTTGAATAGTGTTTGCCCAGGACATCTCTGTAAGTATTTCTTGATTTCTTTTTCGGAGTTAGTTATCCCAGTCCCCAAAAAAAGGAATTCTTATCCACGACCTTGCTCTCCAACCAAAACGAAGTAGTCGTTCGTAAATTTTTTTGATTACCCTATCTTCAAGCCCAGTAATTGTTCAGTTTCCCCTTTTAGCCCTCCTATAAGCAAATAAAATTGTTATAGCATTATATGTGTAAAAATTGTTTACAAACGTTTTGATAGTTTTAGATTAACTTTGCTGCAATTTATTGGTCGTTTTAGTTTTTATAAAGTATTAATAATAAACGGTTTTCGTTTTTAATTATTGTGCTGTAAAATTAATATTTTACTCTATGTGGATAAAATGTAACATACTAAATTAGTTTATTGTTTAATAAAAAAATTCGAATCAGAAAACTCTTGAAAGGAAATTGGTATTGGGATTCGAACTCACATATACCAGTGTATAAGCCAAACACGTAAGAAATTTGCCAATTAGACATGACAAAGAGGACAAGAGAGGGACGAAGAAAAGATGCCAGAAGAAAGGTACAAAGGACAAATTATCACAGTCCATAAAAAAGGAGACCAACAAATATGTAATAATTATAGAGGACTGACATTATTAAACACAGGGTTTAAATCCATGTCAACCTTAATACAACGAAGACTGGCCGAAGCGACTACAAATATCATGGGACAGTATCAATGCGGATTTATTAGAGGAAAGTCAACAACAGATGCCATACATACGGTAAAGCAAATTATGGAGAAAGCTTATGGATATAAAATAGAAATTAAATTGCTTTTTATAGACTTCCAACAAGCATTTGATTCAATAAACAGAGCAAAATTACTTACAGCTATGAGAGAAATGAGAATACACAACAGATTAAGACGATTAATAAAAATGACAATGAGCAAAACCGTAGTAACTGTAAAAACACAAGAAGGAGACACAGGAGAATTTGTTATAAATAAAGGTGTACGTCAAGGAGATTCATTATTTGCAACTCTGTTTAATCTTGCCCTGGAATATATAGTCAGAAAAATCAATTACACTTAGAAGGAGAGAGGGACTAATAATAGCATATGCCGACGATATTGTGTTAATAACTAAGAACAGAAAAACAATGGAAAGTATGTTAAAAGAATTGGTAGCAGAAGGGAAAGTAATGGGCATAGTAATAAATCAAGAAAAAACTAAAATAATGAGATTTCACAAAAAATATGAAAACAAAAAGACTAGACTGGGAGAATATATATTTGAAGAAGTAAAAAAGTTTAAGTATTTGGGAATATTAATAACAAACAATGAAGAAAGGGAAACAGAAATTAAAGAAAGGATAATTACAGCAAATAAGACATACCATGCAAATAAAAAACTTCTAAAAAATAAATTACTGAGCAAGAAATCGAAAATAAAGATATATAAAACAATAATTCGACCGACTATGATGTATGCTGCCGAAACCCTTAGCATGACAAAAAACAAGAGGAAGACCTGAGAATACTAGAAAGGAAAATACTAAGAGCAATAAAAGGACCAATAAAAATTATTGAAAACTAATATAGACAAAGAACGAATCATGAACTACTAAACGAAATTAAAGAGGATATAGTTTGTAAAATAAAACAGCAAACGGCTAGGACATATATGGAGATCAGGACCATCTACGACAATATTTTCAATATTGGAATGGACACCAGCTGGTAAAAGAAGACGTGGAAGACCAAGATGGAGAGAGGCAATGGAGAGAAAAAACCAGAGATAGGAAACAGTGGAGAAAAATAACAGGAAAAATTAAATAAAGAAAATGAGGACTGATCTACCTCGTAACATAGATCTAGAGAGCTTAAGCGGCGTAACCCCGTGTGGGGTGTGTAGCCACAATATATAAACTCTTGAAAAAAAAACCAGTAAAACAAAATTTGTATTTTTTTTAATTTTACAAACAAAACAATAAATATTTTACAAAAATAAATTCTTGCCACTCGTTTTCACTAATTTTGCCGATCTGGGTTTTCTCTGTCTTATTTCGTTGAAGTGCTTTTAATATTCGCCATGATTCTGAATTTCTCGTTCCTCCGATATATCGTTCTATCTCTGTGCATGCTTGTTCCCGTCGTTCGTTCTTTTCATTTGTTACTCTTTTCTTTACCTCTCTGTTTTTCGCTCTATATAGGTCTAAGTCTTCCTGTTTTTTGGTGTTTAGGTATTTTATGTGTAGTTTTTTCTTTTCTTTTATGCATTTCAATGTGTCTTCCTTTAATTTGATATTCTGATGGGTGTTCCTTTGGTCGTCTTCTCCAAGAGCTTCTAAGGCCGCTGAAATCAGGCAGGTTTTTATGTGTTCATGCATTTCATCTAACGTGTCATATCTGAATTCTTCTAGTTTTTGGTCTAGTCTTCTTTTGTATAAATCTTTTATTGATTCTTCCTGCAATAGATGTAATTTGAGCCTCTTTCCTTTTATTGTCGTTCCCGTTGTAACAATCGGTGTATGTTTTTGTTTTGTCCAGATATAGGGGAATTCCATCCATGCCACCACAAGTTTGTGATCTGTTCCACACTCTGCCCCTCTTTTCACTCTGGTGTCTTTCACTTTGATGGAGCTTTACTACTACTTACAGAAAACGGTCCCCAATTTCAGGAAGAGAATATAGAACATGCAGGAAATGGGGCATACGACCAGATAGAAATAGGCCTGGCAGAAGTTAAGACAGCAATCAAGACATTGAAGAACAAAAAAGCCAAAGGACCCGGAGGAATACCAAACGAACTAATTAAAAACGGAACGGAAAAGTTATTCCGCATGCTACATAGAATGTTCGAAAGAGGACTAAATGGAGAAGAAATACCTGCGGAATGGACACAAGCATACATCACATCCATACATAAGAAAGGAAACAGGAAAAAATGTGAAAACTATAGAGGAATTACTATAATATCATCGGTAGGTAGACTTTACGGGAAAATAATTAAGGAAAAACTAGAAACTGAAATAATAGGAAAAATTGGAGAAGACCAAGCAGGGTTCACAGTAGGAAAATCATGCCTAGATCATACGTACACATTAGAACAACTGATAGAAAAGAAAATGGCAAAAGGTAGACCGGTCCATCTGGCCTTTGTTGATCTAAAGAAAGCATATGACTCAATACCTAGAGTCAAATTATGGGAAGCAATGAATGATCTCGGAATCCGACAAACACTAATAAAAGCAGTTAAAGCACTATACAAAGAAAACAAAGTAGCTATTAAATGTGGAAATAAAGCCTACAATCCATTTAAGATAACAAAAGGACTTCTACAAGGCTGTGCTACGTCCCCTACTCTGTTTAAAATATTCTTGGAACTCAAAGACACTCAAACCATGGAGGAGAAAGTGCGAAGGAATGGGCATACCAGTAAGAGACGAATACCTATACACCTTAAGTTTTGCCGACGATCAAGTAGTCATCGCACAAGATGAAGAAGATCTCAGCCTTATGTTTAGAAAACTAGAAGAAGAATATAAAAACAACGGAATGGAAATAAACTTAGAGAAAACCGAATACCTAACAACAGAAAACAAGGATATGAGAAACCTAGAGATAGACGAGGGAAGACAAATAAATGGAACAGATAAATTCAAGTATTTAGGAACCATAATATCGAACCAGGGAACAACAGAAGAAGATATAAACAACAGACTGAGATAAACAAGAAACTGTATAAGACAACTAAACTCAGTGTTGTGGGATAAGAACATTACGATAAAGACAAAAAAGAGAATATATAATACCCTGACAAGAAGTATCCTGACATATGGGTCCGAAAACTGGACAATAAACAAGAGAAATAGAGGTAGAATAAGAGCAGTAGAAATGGAGTTCCTGAGGAGAAGCTGTAGACTTACAAAAAGAGACAGAATTGAAAACGCAGAGATTAAGCGGAGAATTGGAGTGCAATCAGACATAATCGACTATATAGAGGAGAAGAGACTATCCTGGTACGGCCACGTCAGAAGAGCGGACAGAGGACGCTGGATAAACAAAATCACAGAATGGTGCCCGATTGGAAAAAGAAAGAGAGGAAGACCCCGAAGGTCATTCAGAGATGAAATCGACGAGGCTATGGAGAAAAGAACCCTGCGAGATGGAGACTGGAATGACAGGGAAAATTGGAGAAAACGGTTGAGTAAAGGAAGACAGTGAAAACTGTGGAAATCCTTAGTAGTAGTACAAAAATAAATACAGAGTCTGACAGACTAGGAGCGACGCACTGGTGAAATTTTACAGGCGCGACCAGTGCAGGCTGAATAATCCTTGCTTTTTTGTCTTTCCTGAATATTTTTATTTCCAAGCGGAAGTTATAAATACATTAATAACCATCCCTTCTCTATTTTGCTCTTTCTTTTTAAGGCCCTAGCTAGAGATAGATAAATAGAAAATTAAATGTGCATTTCTGTCGTTAGATTTTAGGTCTACCGCAATTAATTCCAAGGATATTTTAATAAATTGAATTCTTTGATCACTATGTGTTGTTTTGATGTATATCTTCTAATAATTTAGCTCAACTTTCTTGAGATTATTATGACTAATATAACTATTACCTACAATAATAAATGAATAATCTTGTGTACTTTAAACTACACTTGATATAAAAAATGTCGATGATTTGTAGTTGTTTACGTTGTAACCACATGCCTAACAAATGTTTCAAAGAAAAACGCGATTAATTTTAGTTCATTATGTAGCGAAATCCGAACTCGTTAAGCTTATAAATAAAGTGAGAGAGCTTAAAATAAATTGTTTGTACAATTTGGTAATAAAGTAACAGATTTTCTGAATTTATATGTAGATACCTGCCTAATTCTAAACATTTGCAGTGAGCACAATTTTTTTTCATAAATAAAACTATAAATACTATATATTCACCTACATGAAAAGCGTTCTGTACACTGGGAAAGTTTTAAATCAACCCTTGAAGAAAAAATTGAATTATCTGTACAATTAAAAACATCTGAACAACTAGATGAGGAGTTGCTTGTTCGAAATATACAAAAATCAGCACGGAAAAACACTTCGATTCAAATATTAAAAGTAAAAGGAAACAACTATCCGAAGGAAATTAAAAAGTTGATTAAAGAGAAAAGAAAACTAAGGAGGTGGTAATAAACCAGAGCTCCTCAAGATAAAACGAATCTGAACAATGCAACTCAAAAGCTTAAAAGAGAGATTTAAAATATAAAAAATGAATCAATGAGTTCTTTTCTCAGAGAATTGACGAATGATAGCAGCACTGAATACTCCCTATGGAAAGCAACGAAAAGGCTAAAAAGACCAGTAATCCATTCTCCACCCATTAAACTGGAAGATGGTAGTTGGGCCAGGAGCGATAAGCAAAAGGCAGAGAGATTTGCCACATATTTAGAAAATACATTCAAACCACATGAAAACCCAATTAATTATCAAATATGGATAGAGCCGAATCAGATAGAAGAGACAATCAGACCAACATCCCCAAAAGATGTAACTGATGAAATAAAAGAAAACATAAATCTGAAGAAAGCCCCAGGATACGATCTAATTACTGGAGAATTACTAAAAAACCTGCCTAGCAAAGCCATAGTAAAATTGAACAACCTAATTAATGCTGCTCTTAGATTAAGATATGTCCCGAATTTAAGGAAAATAGCTGATGTAATAATGATACTAAAACCAGAGAAATCACCAACAGAAGTCTCTTCTTACAGACCAATATCACTCTTACCAGTGATGTCAAAGCTGTTCTAGAAACTCTTGCTAAAAAGAATGAAACCGATAATAGAAGAGAAAAAACTGAACCCAAACCACCAATTTGGCTTCAGAAATAAACACTCTACTATTGATCAAGTACATAAAATTACTAACATAATTGAAAAATCGTTAGAGGAAAAGAAAGTCTGCTCTACAATATTTTTAGACGTAGCTAACGCATTCGATAAAGTATGGCATGTAGGTTTACTGTATAAACTGAAATCCTTTATGCCTAGACAATATTCAGAAATGCTACAGTCATACATATCTGATATCAGATACTTCAGAATCAAACAAGAAGACGTTTACATAGATTTAAAAGAAACTATAGCAGGAGTCCCTCAAGGAAGTGTATTAGGTTCGGTCTTCTACCTGTTATACACACGCGATATACCTGAAATAAAAAATGATGCTATAGCCACCGTTGCAGATGATACTGCCATTCTAGCAGTAGGTGACACCAGTGAAGAAGCAGCAGAAAAATTACAGTTGTCAATAGATAAAATCCATAAGTGGACAAAAAATGGAAAATCAAACTAAACGAGTCTAAATCAATTCACGTTAATTTTACAAACAAAAAAATCCAAAACATTCCAATTAGAATAAATGATGCCCAAATACCGCACGCATCTACTGCAAAATACTTGGGTATCACACTTGGTGCAAAACTTCGCTGGAAAGCCCATATCAAAAAGAAAAGGAAGGAACTAGGTATCCGTTACACGAAAATGTATTGGCTGATGGGAAGACATTCAGTTTTGTCCACACATAATAAACAACTGATACACAAGCAACTACTGAGACCAGTATGGATGTATGGTTGCCAACTCTGGAGCTGTGCTAATAATAGTAATATCCAGATCATCCAGAGATTAAAGAATAAAGTACTAAGGAACATCGTTGACGCTCCTTGGTACATCAGAAATGTCGACCTCCACAAGGACCTTGAGATGGAAGATGTAAATAAAATTATCAAGAAGATGGCAGGTAGTCACGAACAACGGCGCCATAAACACGTAAACATCGAGGCCATCCAGCTCCTCGATAATACTGGGTTAGAAAGAAGACTCAAACGAACAAAACCATTTGAGTTAGTGTAAAGTGTAATTAGTGTAAAAGTACAGCATAGTGCTGTATTGTGAATTTGCATGTTAGGTATTAGTGCATAGCTGTTAGGTAAAATAAGAGGACGCCATAAGCTTCGACCAAATTTCAATGGTATAAACACAGTAGGTATTTAATATAAAAAAACATATAGTAATAAAGTAAATTATATATAAAAGCTGAATTAATAAAATGAATAAACCCTAAAATAAATAGTCCAGCAGAAAAAATTGTAAACTTGTAATGAATAATTGCATAATAATGTAACAAAAATTTTCCACAAGTAAACGTACTTGTATACCACCGACAATATAATGTACTCGTATATAACTTTGTCATTAACCAAGTGAGGCGGCTTTTGTCGAACACCCTCCTTGAACGAACTTCAAGAACAAGATGATGAGTTGAAATCGCGAGTAGTTTCTCGTCGGTTAACTTTGTCCTAGAAATTTAAGTTGCGGCGTCTATTAGCGCCAATATTGCTTGATTTTTGTAGTTGGCGTTGTTTCCTTCTCCTTTCATTCGTACCTTCCGCATTTAGATAAGGTTGCCGATGTGACATGGAAATAATTACCGATAAATAATTAATTTAATATTTAATTATTTTTAATAATAATAATAATTTGGCAAAGTTTTTTTAAAGCTGAACCAGTTACTTTTAAAGTGAGGGCACTTTTAAAGTTATTCGCATGTACTAAAGCTGAGTTGTAATTGGAAAAGCCCCATCGAATACCTGTTTTGCAATTGTTTTTCACGAACTTTGCTATATCTTTGGTTCTAAAAATCGTATCAAAGTTAACCAAACGGCATTCTGTTCATTTTTTTAAAAGAAACAATTTTCATTTTGGTAAAATTAAATACCTCTAATAGTTTATGAGATACAATCATTTAAACAATTAAATTATTAATAACAAATTATCTGACAATTTTCTACCCTGGTACCCTCTAAAAATCTAATCTAGACACCAAAAAACATAAAAAAACGTCAAAGTACCGAGAGGACATAAAAGTGCATACTGAACTCTTCTTGGCTCCTAGAGTAAAAGGGTGAACCTTACAACATCTATTCATTGCTCTTGAAAGCATCTGATTCCAGCGTGTATTTTAAAATCGTCGCCTGATCGCTTTTATTTTTAAAATATAACAAATAAAGTAAAACTTGTAAAGTAAATTTGTATATTTTTGATACTAACCTGATTTTGTGTAGGAGTTGAAATGCCTTCCAGCAAACGGAGGTGATTCATCAGAACTTCTCTTGTAGGATTTGCAAATAATTCCAATACAAATAGCAGCTTTAAAATATTTTCTAAATCTGTAAAAATACAAAAACATTTTTTTATCTCAATTAATTACAATTGGGCTTGCTATATTACAAAATAAATCACATACTGAATTATATGAAAGTTAACCGGTGGCCATGCCAAACAATGAAAGAGCTAGGAATATCAAATCAGTTGGTAAATTTAGCAAAACTAACTCTTGAAAAAGTTGAATGTAGAGTACGAATTCAGGGGGAACTGTCTGAAACTTTTAAAACAAATAACTGGCTGCGCCAGGTTCACAACCACTGTTTCAATATATAATAAATCAGTGCAAATCCTGGCCTAAGCTGATGATATTTATATTGTTGGGAGAATGGAAAACGCTGTACGAGAGGCGTATGTAGCATTAAAAAAATCAGCTACAAAAATGGGTTTAATAATAAACACCTACAAAATGAAGTATTTGAAAATAAGCACGCAACCACAAATACTACGACCACTTGTTATAGAAAACGACGTCAGCGAACCAGTCAACGAATTTGTATACCTGGGAGCGCTTCTTAGCACTGAAAATAATACTACCGCAGAGATAAACTGCAGAATTCGCACGTCCAACAGATGCTATTTTGGGCTCAACCTCCTCCTTAAATTCACAATTATATGGAGTAATACAAAAATAAAACTGTACAAAACAATAATACGCCCAGTCCTAACATAATATTTTCAGTAATAGGAACATTACTGTAGATAATTGGTTTTTTTCTCATCAGATAGTGAAAGAGTTACAGTCCAGAGGCCCCACCTATGTCGGAACCATAAGAAAATCGAAAAGGGAAATACCAGAAATCAGAATTTAGGGCAAAGAAACCAAAACTAGTTAGTTCTGCATTATATGAATGTCGTGCTACGGACGATGGGAGTAACAAACCTGAAATAATATTATTTTATAGTTCAACAAAAGGAGGCGTTGATGCACTAGATGAGAAATGCACCATTTACAGGTCATCAAGGAGAACTCAACGTTATTCAAGGGTTATTTTTTTATCAAATATTAGACATGAGTTGTGCCAAAGTATTTGTCATGTCTAACTGTTTTAAAAATAATGAAAATACATTCCGAATCCAATTTATGAAGGCACTAGCGATAAGCCTGACAAAACCTTTTATGAGGAAACGATTTGAAAATCCTAGAATTAGATTAGATATAAGAAACTGGATAAGAAGAATACTTGCACTCGAAGACCAGTAAAATTTCCAGCCGAAGAAAAATTAGAGATTCGAAAATATTGTTATTTATGCGCATTTTAACTTTAAAGAAAGACATTTTACTTATGGTATGATTATAAAAAGAATATATGTTAATTATGTAGTAAGAAAATGTACACAAAATGTGCCCTCAAAATAATGGTAACGAAAATAAATGTTCTTTAATTAAAATTAGTGTGGTTCACCTGTTGTCAGATTTTTTTTACTTAATAAATTTATTTATTTTTTGCATAAAAAGATATAGAACACAATTTAAAGACAGCAACGGAACACAAAATATAAATATTTTAACTTCGCCCATACGAATAACAACGAAAGAAGTGGAAGATCTATGTAGATCTCTAAAAAATAACAAAGCACCGGGTCCAGGTAACATCCTTGCAGAGTTAATTAAACACGGTACAACCAAACTATATACAAGTTTAGCCAAACTGTTCCAAAGCTGCATTATCGAAATGAAAACCCCAGAGGAGTGGAAGACATCATTCATATCCACTATACACAAAAAAGGCAGAAGAGATGAATGTGACAATTCCAGAGGTATTGCCGTGACAAACTCGATCAGTAGAATATACGGAAAAGTAATTAAAAATAGAACAGAAAGCGAATATAAAGACTTAGAGGTTGAAGAAAAGGCAGGATTTAGGGCAGATAGATCTACTGTTGCCCATTTGTTTTGCATTACACAAATGATTGAAAAGAAAATAGCCATTAATCAAGAAGTACGTTTATTGTATGTAGACCTACGAAAGGCTTATGATAGTGTACCACATTATAAATTATGGGAAGTGTTAACTCAAAGGTAAAGGTTGGAAATAATCTGTCAAGTGGATTCCAAATGAATAAAGGCTTTAAGCAGGGCTGCTGTCTCTCCCTGACATTATCTATTTATCTAGAACAACCTTTAAAACTGTGGAAGCCCAAATGTAGAAATATGGAAATGCCGATTAACAACAATAGCATATACACTATGTCATTTGTAGACCCAACTAGTGATAGCACAAGATTATGAAGATATTGAGTACACGACTCGAAAATTAATCGAGAAGTATAAAAAATGGAGACTTGAAATTAATATCCAAAAAACCGAGTGTATGTGTATCGGCGGGAAACAACAGCACCTCACATTGGAAGATGGAGAAGTTATCAAACATTGCAGCACATATAAATATTTAGGTATGATTATCACAAAAGAAGGCAACGTAGAAGACATAGTTGAGGGGAAAAACAACCAAGCAAGAAAAGCAATTTTCCTTCTTAATAGTATCCTTAGGGATCAATCAATCTCTAATAATAACAAGCACAAGATATATAACACAATCATTAAAAGTATAATTACCTACAGTTGTGAAGTATGGCAAATAAAGGAAAGATACAAGAGAAAACTTAAGGCAACGGAAATGGATTTCTGAAAACGTTCAGCTGGAAAATCTAGACTAGAAAGAGTAACGAACAACAGAATAAGAGAAATTATAAAAGCAAAACATACAATAATAGACGATATTGGTACCCAACAACTCAGATGGTACGGTCATGTACAGAAAATGTCTGAAGAACGTCTCCCAAAACAAGTCTTACTGTGGATCCATCACGGTAGAAAAAAAAAAGAGGAAGATCCCGCCTTAGTTGGAGAGAAGGCATCAATAGAGAAATGAAAGACAGAGACATAGAAGGAGACTTATGGATGAACCGAGAGGAGTGGCAACTGGGTATAGGAAGGTTTTTGCATAAAAATTAATGATTAGTATTTCCTTAAACTGCATATAATATATATTCTTCGAAAAAAACACTTTTTTTTTAATTGTTGAAATTGTGGAGACTTGTTATAATAAGAACAAATTTCAGTACTATTGTAAAATAAAGGTATTTTAATAACTTTTTTTACATATTACTTATATACCTATAAACGAATAAAGTTCATCCATTTGTAACTTATTTCAAGGAATTTTTTTAAATACCTAAATCTTTTTTTTTTTTTTTTTAAGAGACTGTGGGACTCCACATCACGCTCAATGTGACTTAAATTGCACCTCACCGGTTACGGGTTTATCTGTTCTACCTATTTATTGTGTTAAATACCACTTCTATAACTCATACACATTAGAGAACAACCATAATATTGATATGCCTTTGTAGTTGTCAGGAAGCATGTAATTTAGAAAGAATTTTAATAAAATTTCTTACCTTGCATTCATCCAGTAATAAATCAGCGGATTCACCATCGCATTGGACATAGCAAACCAATAAAATGCCAAGTAGACGTGTTGGGTATATTTATTGAATAAAATTTTCGTATCAAAATATACGTATATAAAATAAATGTGATATGGTAACCAGCAGATGCCAAAGATCATTACCACCGAAATGAACATTTTGACTACCTACAAATAAACAAATAATTTAGAATATATTTGATTTGTATATAATATATAAAATATATAATATGTAATAATCTTTATATAAATTTATGTCTAAAAATTTATTAAAAAAACAAATACAAACAACAAATTTTAATATCATTTTATTAAAACACTGTTTATTTTAATAAAGTTTTCTAGATGATACTAAATCAAGTTAAATCGAGAGACAATAACAGGATAATTAAAATCTCACATTATAGTCCAGTGTACCAAGTTCAAAATAAGATATATCCTACGATTTCTTTGTAGACCAATTAAGCTATGCTATAATTTCACCATTTGGGAGAGTGAATCATCGTTTAAACGCTGAATATCCTCAAATTTAAATGTACACAGCGGCCCTTGAAAACTACCCGTTTTCTCAATTGCAATTTGCGTTTTCTCATAAGAAATTACACAATATATAAGTAGTATATTTATTTGTGCTTCTCTATAGAAAAATTGACCAGGAGTTGTCGTACAGTGTAGCCAATTCTTGTTCACAAGTAGGAATTATGGTCATACAAAACCTGTATTCTTTCACGCAGCGATTATTACCGTCATAAAAATACCAAAAAACACGATTTTTTCAATAGTAAAAATTAAGCACAAAATTGTAATTAAATAAATTTTATTTATATGTTCCGTTTCGTTACTTATTTAAATTTATAAAATAAAAATCGATATTTTAAAACATTATTTTTCAATCGTTTGGCAACTTTGGAATTAGCGACGGAACTCCGTTTTAATTCCGACCCACAGAAAGCCGTAAAACTAGTTTTTGCCGATCAAGTGCCCATCAACAATCGTTCATTTACATTGGCGTTTCTGAGAGTAGTGCATGTGTTGCATTTTGTGAATATATTTTATGCGATAAGTTCGTGTTATTGATAAAACGTGTTATTGATAATACGAGTGTTATGGTTTGTAGTTTTATAGTAAATTTTTAGTTATATTCTGTGATTATTTGGTTTGAGTTTTATTGGAGTTGGACGAAAAACCGAGTTGTTCCAAGAGAAGACAGCAAAATTCTGATGTTGATTCCAAAAATAAAAAAGCCGCAAAAGAGACGAAAAATGTTAACGTTCGAAGAGAAGGTAATGATACGAAACGTTTATGAAGGAATTGTCGGCAGAAAAATGGCATTAAATGTTAGCCAAGCGGTCGACATTTGTAGCAGTTTAAAAAAAGTATCCGTTAGCTGTATTTATCGTGTACTTAAAAATACATCGAAAAATAAAAGCAAGAAAAAGGTAAAACTAGAGGTAGGAAAAGCATTGTTTTGGATGACGAGACAAGGAATATTATACGTCAAAAAATTCATTCATTTAACTTTTGGAGTGAAATTCCAACAATGAAAAATATTTCTCAAGAGCTCGAAAACGATGACTCCTTACCCAAGATATCACGTAGAGTCTTAATCAAGACCATGCGCGAAATGAACTTTCGATATGTAAAACTCAACAGAAAAAGTATGCTATTAGAAAAAAATAAAATTATTGTGTGGAGAAGAAAATATTTAGAAGAAATACGCAAAATTCGCAGCACTGGACGCAAAATATGTTATTTGGATGAAACCTGGATTAACGAAGGTCATACAGTTGGAAAAGTTTGGCCAGATTTAAATGTCAAAAATAAACGCGAAGCATTTATAGAAGGCTGGTCTACAGGATTAAAAGCTCCATCAGGAAAGGGACGGCGTCTAATCATCACCCATATAGGAAGTGATACAGGGTTCCTTGATGATGGTTTTCTTCAATTTGAGTCGAAAAAAACAGGTGATTATGAAAGAAATTGAAAGGGAGGATTACTCTGAGATAGCGCGTAAAAGGGATTGCATACGAAGAATCAATGGTCAAAATTTAGTTACTTGACATTGCACGGTTAAGAAAAAGTGAATATCTTAAATATGCTGTAGATGAAACTGCAAAAGATTATGGTGTCAAAGTTCTGCGTCTACCACCTTATCATTGCGAACTTAATCACATTGAACTTATCTGGGCGCAAGTGAAAGGAGAAGTAGCACGCAATAACAAAACGTTCAAATTAAACTAAGTTAAGGAACTTTTGATTCAAGCAATCCTCCATGTAACTCCAGAGAAATGGGCTAAATGTATAGGCCACATAATTAAAGAAGAACATTGTATGTGGGAACTTGACACTCATATCGAAGTTTTACTAGAGCCAATTAAAATTACAATAGGTGGTGAAGATAATTACAGCGATAGTAGCACCGCATCTTCAGATTTAGACAGCGAATAATATTTTTTAATAGTTTAATAAGAACATCAGCATAAAAAAAACCAAAAAACAAAAAAAAAAAAAACGAGAAGAACATAGTAAGTGTGTATAGTGTTTGTGTTTAAATAGACTAGTAAAATGTTTTGTTACATCAAAGATTATTTTTATTTTGTTTTTATAAAATTTTATTTTTTTTTATAGGATTTTATTTTGTTTTGTTTTATACTGTTTAAGTGTTTTGTTCATTTTATTTAATAAGACAATATCGCTCTTGGCGAACACCCATTTAAAAAAAGTAACGCGCCACTCTGAGATAGCGCG
>NW_027314306.1:0-16136 GCF_040954645.1 Diabrotica undecimpunctata | reverse complement strand
CGCGCTATCTCAGAGTTATTTATTCATCACCTTAATTTGGAATAAGAGGCAAATATAATATTGCCTATTGTAATAAGCGTATCTAATAGGCCAGGAAAATAAGTAAAAAAAAGTACCCTGTTTGCAAAACTGACTCAGCCTGGCAAATGTCAGTTTTTTTGAGTAGTATGGACCTCTGTAACAAGAACTTATATGTTTCGTGAAGTCGATTTGTTTGCTCTTAATTAGTTATTTATGATATAAGTTTTTTGCTCTTAAATTTGTTTCAAATACACCACTTTTTGCTGATAGACGAAAACATTGAAAATTTACCGTTTTTTGACATTAATTTGTTAAGAACTAATTAAGTCCAAAAATCGGCTGCAGGAAATAAATAGGTTCTTCTTACAGAGATCCATACTACTCAAAACAATTGCCGTTTGTCTGGCCGGTTTAATGTCACGAAAAAAATCTTATTTTCCTAGTAAGTAATATTGTAAATCAGAATTCCATTCACTTTTATACCAATATTTTCGTTTTCAACCGCCTTATTAAATGTGTGTTCTAATTTATAGGTTAAATAGAGCTGAAGATAGAATACAACCTTGCCTGGCCCCCTTTTTATTTTTATTTCATATATTGATCTTTCTTTAATTTGTACTGTAGCTTTTTGATTATAGTAAAAGTGAGTGATTGTTCGTATGTCATTGGAATCTATTTTTTTTTTTTCTCTGTAAGAAGTTATATAAGGTGCTCATGTTTCACTTTGTCGAATGCTTTGTTGTAATCAATCAAACATACATAAGTATCTTGGTTTACATCTAGAGATCGTTGTGTCAATATATTATATGCAAACAGTGCGTATCTTATTCCCAGACCTGTTCTGGATCCTGGGTGTTTCCAATGTCTTCTTCGAGTTTGACATATACATTCGAGAGCTGCAAAGTTATTGCTGAAATTTGTAAATCTTTTACATATTTTAAAAACACAGAAAACGACAGTCGTTTTTTATTAAGGCTACAAAGTATGTGGCGCTTTTTGCAGCTACCACTGGAGAATGGGAAATAGCAGGACACATTTGCTGGCTTTTCGTGTATGAGTTTGTATCTACCCGACTATCTGAAGACGTAGGACATACAGAAATATCGTTATAACAGTCTATTGATACCAATTCATACACGGAAAGTTTTACGAATTGTGCTTATGTTCGCCGTTTATTTATATATTCGGCACGTCTATTCATCAAAACCGTAGCAAAGCTCTAGCTGAAATTTGTAAATCTTTTACACATTTCGTACAGCTCAAGTCGACAGTCAAAACGACAGTCGTTTTCGTTTAAGGCTACCAATATATATATATATATATATATATATATATATATATATATATATATATATATATATATATATATATATATATATATATATATATATATATATATAAAATCGAAAAATATTTCTAATGTAGGTATATTTATGCAGCTAAGATTATGAATATTAATATTACAGACGTTTTTTGAGGTGGATCACTCGCAATTTGAAGTAGATTCAATGCATGCCCTTATTGAGCGAAGAAAAAAGAACCCCAAGTTATTCCAAGTCAAAATGATATCTTGGACTTTAAATCAATGTTAAACAAAATACCGAATTGAGATTTAGACAGGTAAACCAAGTAGAAATTATAATACATAAAAATAAAGATCAACCACAAGTTCTCAATTTTCAGTACAATCTTATTTCTGATCAATTATCGTTTATAAACCTAGAATGCTTGCCAAAATTGAGCAATAGGGTTACCAAATCCGGAAATAAAAATATACACGATTTATGGGAACTACAAATTCCTTTAGCATATATGGATTACTTCTCATAACCACTTCCAAATAATTATAAAGATATTGTTGCTTTGTGCTCTAGTAAAGCTATACCAGAGAATATTGCAGTTTTTATTTGAACCTTTCCCACTCTCAACAAACACAATATTCGGATGATAAATAAAAGTTTGCTAGGGGTTATTTTGTTTCTTTTATTAATCAAATATAAACTGTTTTATAAGTATTTACAAATTATTTGTAAATACTCATTTTAAAATAAATAAATCTAACATATATTATTTTATTTACTTTTTGTTAGTATGCATGATGTGAATTCTTAGACACCTATTTGAGTAAAAAAATTGCGTTTTAAGGTAAAATTAATAAAAAAACCTAATAATAATTTCTTTATATATAGATAAATGATAGATAGATTCATGTATATACTCATTAATTACCAATTATATGCACCTAATCAAAGGAACATACTTTGTTGAAATATCATTGTATAAACCACTTACAAATTGAAGGGTACAGGGAAAAAAGGAGGTATGTCAGAAATAACACATTCTGAAATAAGGCGATTTTAATACTTCAAAACGGCACAAAAAGACTTGTCTTGTCATTTACATTTATCAAGGTATTACCAGAGGTTGAAGATAAGGTTTCAGTTGAATTAAAAAAAAAACGTAAATTATTCTACTTTCTTTATTTTGACATTTAGAAATTTTACACATTAACTCAAAATAATAAAGTAAAAAAAGAAGGTATGTGAAGAAAAATAGTAATAACGTTGATACAAAAATGCATTTTTTCTTCAAACGTCAAATAATGATGACATTACTTATCTAACTTGATCCTGTCAAAGTTTGATGTGTCCGCCGGCAGCAGTTTTTTTTTCCCATTTCTTTAGGGCGGAGGGAAAAATGTTGTCATGGCAACAATATGAAACATGTCACAAAGCAACAATACAAATGTCATTAACAACAATTAAACATCATTTTTATTTATAGTATTATTAAAAGTACAATTAGTTAATGAGGCATTTTCAAAATTGAAACCGTGCAAAAATGTTCTCGACTCTTGATACGCATTGGTAATTATTGATGATACTGATGGTCGAGAACAACTTTTAGCAATCATTCCAACGTGCTACTGCATCATTAGCCGCGGACTCAATTTCGTTTAGGTTTTCCATTTTCGCACTAAATTTGCGCTTGCGGTTGCAACAACAATAAGCTGTCTTTAATAATTGCAAACAACTGTCAAACAACTGTAACCAGGGAGACGCAAATCCCACCGACGACTTAATTATTTTAATTTCTAACATCTAGACGACTTTGATAGTTGTCACAGTTAATTTCGAGTAAAAATAGCGTATGAATTGTACTATTTATGGTTGAAAATTGCTACGTTTGAAGAAAAAATAGTATACTTTATTCGGCAAAGAAGCGACTTTTCTTGACTTGCCCTCTATTACGCGCCTCAGTTCGTAATATCGGGCGCGTCAAGAAAAGTCATGCTTCTCCGCCTCATAAAGTAATATACTATTATTTCAGAAAACAAACAACGATTATTATAAAAATAATGTTTATGTAAAAGAACATAAAAATAGTTTTTTTCCAAGAATTTTATGGGTATTATATTATTTTACCCATAATGGGTCTCGGATTATAATGCGGAATAAAGTCTCAGTATAATGCAGAAGTTCATCAAAAAAACGTTAGGCATCTGAACCAAAAAATTTTTTTAGATGCTGCAGATTTCGCTTGAATGATCGGCAGAAGTGCTAAAAAAATAACAGAAGTAAGCTTTATAAAACTAATTAATTGGAGGGTTTTACCTGTATAAGCATATGGAGGTAGCTCAAATTCCATTTCTGGCAATTTGGGAGTAGTCAATCTCTGCTGTGTTATTACTGTTGCATCCCAAGTTCCATTGAATGTTGTTCTTTAGTACAAAAGACGGGGATGATTCCTAACAGCTTTTACCTCGCGGATGGGTCGAATTAGAATTTATTTTTATTATGCTTGCGTAAATATTCAGTCCACTTTCGAAAATACTCTTGAGGACATTCTTCAACATGAAATGGTGATGGTTTTCGTCTAGCAGTTTTATACACTTCTGTCCAGTCTTGAAAAAGTTAGGCTTTTGATTTTTGATTGACAAGTCCAAAATCTTTGTCACATTCCACGTAGGAATTTCCCCTAACAAAAAAAGTTATTTGGAATATGAAATATGTTATGAATAAACCGAAGAACAGTGTAGTTTTTATTCTGTCCTCCGCACAAGTCGCAGAAAATATTCAAGTTTCGTACTTTTCTATCAAGATAGTTGTAGATATAGTGATAAAGCAGTGAACAAACATCATAGCTACCTTTTTTGGCAACAGCCTCGGGGTACATATAAAATATGGACTCAGCTGTAGACAAGACGTGTATATTGAACGGATATAAACTCAATTGTCTCTTATAGTAAACATCATTTGTACTAAGTTTGGGGATTTGCAGATTTTTTGCAAAATCCATGCATATAGCCTCTGGTGTACATTTTTTCTACTAGTTATTCTCGCAGCTTCTTTTCTGTTATAAAATGCTTGGGCTTTAAGTTTATGTAGCTTATTTTCTATATCTAGTTGCTTAATATCAGCATTTAATTTATTTGTTTCCTCCAAAGATTTCGCTAAGAGACTCCTGCATCACAAGAATTTTTGCTAAATATTCATCACAAGAATTACACGTATCAGTCCTTGGAAAACCAAAGGACATATTAAATTTAGTTGAAAAAATACTTCTATATGTTTCATATGAAGTAGGCATATCTGGAAATATTTCTAAGTACATTGTAGGTATACAGTTTTTTGTTCCCATAGAAACTTGATGACGATGGTTTCCATGTCTTCCTCTAGTATCTTTTGGAGCGTAACCTGTCAATTTTAGTGACTTTTGTAGAACTTCTAACTTTTTTCCCAATTTCATGAAATGCCAAAAAGACCGTCTGACATACTGGAACAACTTTGTTTTCATAGAAACTTGATGACGATGGTTTCCATGTCTTCCTCTAGTAGCTTTTGGAGCGTGACCTGTCAATTTTAGTGACTTTTGTAGAACTTCTAACATTATTTATCTATGACTTCTTACTTTTTTTTCCCAATTCCATGGAATGCCAAAAAGGCCTTCTGACATACTGGAACTTTTTGTGTTTCGTCATTTACATTATAACGGATTCTATAACTAAAGGCGGCATCATGAAGACATGCAGAGTCCTCTGATACTCGTGGTCTTCGTTGCTGTACAGTTTGTACAGTCATTAATCCGCATAAGTATATATTATTGGCATCTGTCGACTCCATGAGGTTGGACTTTCTAATAACTTGAATTCTTGCTTGTTCCGGTATTTGTAGAAAACACTTAAACCTAACGCACTTACAATCCAGTCCTATTACATGGCTTTGTCTATTTAATTTTTTATTTACTTCATGAATTCGTCCATAGTTTCTACGTTTCTTTGCATTATTTTCCCGTGTGTCCATAACATCACATTTCATAAATTCGTCATTATCACTATTACAACTTGATAACTCTCCTTTCAGGTTCAGTAAACAAACATACATAACCTCTAAACACCTCTGAACCACGTACAAACTAAATGTATTAAGGCTTCGTCGGCCTCCTCCAACTCCATGCCGCGCACTAGGGTTGTTCGGACACCATCGCCGTCAATGCCAGAGACCTACCTGCTAAAAAAACACCCTCCTCAGCGGTGAATTACCGGCCGGATCGCCCTGATTGGGACGCAACATCGGCACGGGATTCACCCGATCTTTCATCCATGCACAATTCTCACGCAGTCTAGCACTTTCCCACTACAACGGAATTCTTCTCTCCCTGTATTCCTCCCTATTTATGTTCAATCTCACCCCTTCTCATTCTGCCTTATCTTCTTGCTTGGTCCTGCTGGGCATCCTACCTACCTTCGGGTCGCCTTTCTTCTTGTTCCTTTCTTTTCAATGTTCTAATCACATATCTCTGAACTGCTCTCCACGGATCTGACGACCTAAGCATCTCCTCCACCAGTTCCGTGACTGATTGTATCCTACTTTCTAGCTCTCTCTCAAGCAGACTCCTCTCACCTATCCATCTATCGCATACCAATAGAGTGTGTGAGACAGTGTCCGATATTTCACAATACAGGCATTTGTCATTTTTTGCCTTTCCAAATCTGTAAAGGTATGCCCTAAAGCAACCATGTCCTGTGAGCACCTGCGTCAGGAAATAATCCAAACGCCGGTGCCCGCAATCCATCCATCTTCTCAGATAAGGAATCAACGACTTCGTCCACTGCGCCACCCTTCTCATCTTATCCCATTCCTCTTGCCACACTATTATGGACCTTGTCCTTTCTTCTTTTTTTAAACGTTCTGTTGCTGTCTTCATTTCTTCTCTCGTATATTCTTCCTATTTCGTTCACTAGCACGATCATCGGAATACACCCGGTGATAACTAGTAACGCCTCGGCAGAAACTGTTCTGTATGCACACGCTACCCTCAATAGAGTCTTCCTTTCTGCTCGGGTGAGCTGCTTTCTGTACGCCTTTGTTAAAACTGCAGAACTCCAGACATGCGCAGCGTAGAAGACGATCGATTGCACAACAGAATGAAAGGTCCTCCTCCTCTCAGTTTTGAGCCGTTCTATGTTGGGCATAATCACTCCCAATCCGGAGGATCTCACCGCAGCTCTTTGAGTCACCGCTTTTACATGCTCCCCCACTTTCCATTTTGACTCAGAGTCACCCCTAAATATCTCACGCATTTCTTTGGAACCACTCTCTTTCCTGCACATTCAAATGTTATCCCCGTCCCTTTTTCTTGGTCCCTTGAGAATTATAGCCTCGGTCTTACACGCAGCCAGTTCTAGCTCATGCATTTTCATCCATTCCTCGACTTAGTTGCATGTACTCTGTGCACCAAAGATAAGGTCCTCCCTGTCCCGCGCCACTACCAGCATAGCGAGGTCGTCCGCAAATGCGAAAGGGGTTACACCCTCTCCGTATTGTTGGCTCACAACCCCGTCATATGCCAAGTTCCACAGCGTGGGTCCTAGGACCGACCCCTGCGGCACTCCAGCCGTCACGTCAACCACTACTCTTTTTTCTACCACAAGTTTCCTCTTTGAAAAATAGTCGGAGACCAAATTCATCAAGTACCTAGGACACCTTCTCTTTCCATTTTAATGTGTTGAACGCATTCCGGATGTCAAACAACAGAGGATTGCCCACCTCTGGTTAACTCCCACACCGCGTAACTCCCGGAAGACTTCAATCAGCGCATCCACCGTGCTCCTGTTCTTTCTGAAACCGTACTGCCTGGGTGACAACCAGCCTGACTCTTCAATCACTGTGTCTATTCGCCCTCTTAGGAGCCTCTCGTATAATTTACCTATGCACGACAGAAGGCAAACAGGTCGATACTTGTCTTCCCCCTTTGGGAGTATCACGAGCCTCGAGATCTTCCAATTTGCCGGAAATCGCTGAGTTTCAAACAGTACATTCATGTGGTCCAAAAGCCACGTCGGCTCCATACTGCCAATGCGTTTCACCGCTTCTGGTGGTATTCCATCGATTCCCGGAGATTTTCTTATCTTTAGGGCACTCAACGCTTCGTTGAGTTCGTCTACGGTAAAAGGTACAGCTCGCTCAGCTTCGGCGTCCCACTGCACTCCATGCCAATGGCCGGGTGGAAATAGCTCTCGGGTAACCTGCTTCAGCTTCCTGTCCAGTGGCATCTCATACAGAGGGTACAGCTTGAACTGGTTCATTACGATTTTGTACCCATGACCCCAAACGTCCTCATCCAACTTGTCACACAGTTCTTTCCAGTGCCTCTTCTTCTCGGCTCGGATCTTTCTGTTCAGTTCCTTCTTTCGCGCATTGTATACCATATCCATTCTGCTAGCTTCGGTTACTTCTCCTCTACCTCTTGCCGTCGTAGCCTGTCTTCTAATGGCAATGCATTCCTTCCTCTTATTGGCGATCTCTTCGCACCACCAATAGGGCATTTTTCTTTTTTCATCTACCCTGTTTATGCAATTTCTCATAGTCTCTCTTATTATTGATTCAAGTCCTTCTGCCGATGGCGGTTGGCGTCTTCTCCTCTCTATCAACCATCTAGAATACTCATCAAACGCTAATAAGTCCTTTAGTAGTTTACTCCCTCCATACGTATCGTCACAAATCCCTTATGCATATCAATACCATATACTCTCCGTTTTCTATTAAATATCCGCACTCCTACTACGCCCGACGTATCCACGAACCATTCCCTACTGCCAACTAACGTGCGGTTTGGCTCCGCCGCTATCAGAATATCAATTTCTTTTTCGATTGCAGAGACCACAGAGAGGTCGTGAGCTAGCCTAGCCGTCCCAACATTTGTTTGCAGCACTCTTAACACACGCTCTCTTTCACGCTTATTCCCCATTTTGTCGGTCAGTCAGTATCCTCCTACCCTTTTTCCATCTTCACCTCTTGCTCTTCTGATAATTCCCCTGAATTTGGGACACCAAGTGGACGTAGATATATGACCTTCCTCGTCATAATTAAAGCACTTTACAGTGTTGCTTTGACACTGGGATTGCACATGGCCCTCCATCTCACACTTTCAGCACCCCCTTTTGCTTCTCCCTCACAGTCTCTTGCTATGTGGCCATTTGCTTGGCATCTATAGCATCGTGTCACCTTCACCATCTCCTTTACCGTGACGTGTACCATCCCGATCTTTATTCTTTTTGCCACTAAAAGTCTACTGACTATGCCCTCATCTACCTCCACATAACACATTCTACTTTCTCCATTGTTTGTCCTTATTTTTCCAACTACTTCACATGCTTCCTTCCTACCAGCAAATTTCTCCACCGATTCGACGATGTCTTTTTCTGTGGTTAGGCCATCCATGTCCGCCAGCATGAAACCATTCTTTATTCTTCCACCTTTTGCCACTACTCTTGTTGCGCATCCTTGTCTTGAGGCTACTAAATTCCTTACTTGTTCCGCTATTTTGTTTGTCTAACCTTGTTTATGACGACATCCTCTCTTTCTCCTAGCTCTTCCCTTAACTCTTTTACAAGTTCAGCATAGGGCTTGTCCTTCGGTTTTGTGATGATTACCATCCCTTTCTTTTCTGTGGCTACTATTAGCCTTTCCTTAAGCGTTTTGCCGTATATCGTTGCCCACTTACCTTCTTTCCTCTTGCTGCCCAATCTAGCACTTCTTTATTTTTCCACTCCTAGTGCTGCTGGTGCTGTTATCCCTATCTTTTCTCTATCCATTCTTTACATACGGTCGAATAGCTTCCTGGCTGCTGCCAAGAATTTAACAGCCATTGGTTCTTCTCCTCTCCTTTGTTTTAGCTTGTGGACAAATTTTTTTGATGTCCTCTCTCTTCCATTTTCTTCTACTATACATGTTATTTGAGACATAGTCCCAATTACTCCGTTTTCATCTTCTTCCACGTATAATCCCGGGAGGTCTGGGTACCTTGCACTAAAATCCCCCTTCACTCTTGCGTCAGCAACATCCTCTGTTACCAAGATTGCCACATCGTCCGGTGCCTCCACAATTCTTATTTCACAGATGGTTACTTTATCATAAACCTCCTCTGGCCATTCTTGATCTAGTACTTCACTTATTTCCTCGGTGCTTTCTGCCGTATCAATTTTCTTATATAGTTCCTCAATCCTTTTTCTTTGTAATTCTGGGTTATCTTCCCAATTAACTTCTACCTAATCTTACCAATTAATGCACCTTGTAGTTGTTGCTACAGTTATTTTTGTTTGCGTCCCTATTGTTGTTACGCATCTTCTTATTCCTTCCCTTTTTTCAATATCCTCTGTAGCACTATACATTAACTCTCTAATGTTTCTTTCCATTTCGCACCAAATCTGCCGTACCTTTGCAGCTCCCTGTTTGATCTCGTTCTTTGTATTTGCCACCGCCTTTGTTAGGTTCACTAACTCGTCGATGCATCCCTTCATTTCTGACATTCCTTTCTGTTTCACTTC
Source organism: Diabrotica undecimpunctata (assembly GCF_040954645.1). Taxonomy (NCBI): domain Eukaryota; kingdom Metazoa; phylum Arthropoda; class Insecta; order Coleoptera; family Chrysomelidae; genus Diabrotica; species Diabrotica undecimpunctata. The sequence goes on along the minus strand of NW_027314306.1, from coordinate 6,286 downwards.
TTTTTAAATTGATCTTACTTTCATTCTTATTTCCACCAGCTCCTATGTCTTTCTCTCCGTGCGATTTTTTTTCTTTTCTTTTTTCTGTTAATGTTGATCGTCCATTCACTCTCGTCATTACCAATCCCCCACCCCTTTTCGTTTTCACTGCCATTCTCCTCCACTGTTTCACCTCTGTCCCCGTTTTCTCCTTTGGCTCATCATTTTTCTCCCTAAAACTGTCTCTCTTCGCTTATATCCTCCATAGACTCTCCTACCTCTACCCTCCTACGAGTTGGGTTGATTCTTCGGTCCAGCGGGGCAGTGCGCCCATACTGCGCCGAGGCTATAATCTCCTTCGGTTCGCCTTCTCCTTAGGGCATCGCTTGAGACCCACTTTTCCCCTTGGGCCACACACCCCTTCTGCACGATGGTGTTACACCTTGAGGTTAGGGTGGCGATATATTAGAATGATGCATAGATGCCTCTTCTATGCATATCCATTTGTTCTCAGTGGTTTTTTCCACTGGTTTTTGTATTAGTGGAGGTTTCCTCGGGTATAGGTTTGGGTATCAGGATGTGTATGATGGGTAAGGGTGGTTGTAGTATGATAGTTGGGAGTTTTTGTTATGACACAGGGACAGGTAGTGGACAGCGGACAGCTGCTCCATTTAGTCGCCTTTTACAAGCGGGAGAAGCCGTGAAGGTATTCTACTTGAGCGGCCCGCCTTCACACCGAGATGTATAACAAATATAAAAATATGTGTTACATCCTGACTAACCTCTTTCATCAATGTGAATTTTTTACATGAAATAGTATCCAGTTTGTGCCACTGTATGGTCTAATTACCTTATTTTCGCCCGTCATTTTCCTTTTTTTCCCTGTACCCTTCAATTATCATATTGTATAAAACCACTTACAATGATCTTCACATAAATTTCTTGAAAATTTTGATATTATGTAACTCGACCTAAATCAGTAATATTAACAACAATGTGATAGGTGAAAAGTGAAAAGCTGAGGAAATGTTATAATTTGGATTAAGAAAACTATAAAAAAATATTAAAGCTGACGAAGTACAACATTATAATTAATAAGACAGATGGTTTAATTAATAAGACGTCGATGATAAAGGATTACATTTTTTAAAAGAACCTATAATTTCCTAGCTCGAAAAGGGGAACCTTATGCACTGAGAGGTAACAATCAACTATTGACAGAAGGAAGTAAAATGAAGTAGGAATTATTTTGGTTGCAACTTGTAGTACAGAAGAACAAAAAAAGGAGTTTTTTATGGACTGCTAAAAGGTTTTTTGATAATGTAGGTGTTGAAAATAAGATTTCCCAAAAAATGACTTGCTGATTTGTACACAAATAGTTTCCATTATTTGTTCTTTATACTTCATTCATTTTCACTGTCTTTAATTCGGGGTTGGCAGGTTTAAACCACGGTTTTTATTGATTTTTTTTTTTCTCTTTGTTGTTGATATTATCCTAATAATGAAAACTACAGCTCAACACACAACAAATACAAATTTGATGATTAAATTTTTTAAATTATTCTAATAATTAAAACAACTGTAATTTTACACTAGTAATATGTATTTAAATTTTTTTTCAAGCATCGTTCACTGTGAGCTGTGAGTCATGGTGCGGCGATTAGGTGGCTCAAGGGATTCCCGAGTTGATCTTCTGTGATTCCAGCATAATATTTTATAGTTTTGACTTGGCACTTAGTTACTTAGTACTTATTTTAGTTATTGTACTATTTTTATAAATGCTTGTGATTATTAAATTGGGAAAAAAATAAAATGTCCGGTTTAATTGGACGAAGACGTAACTTAGTATGGAATTCCTTTGAAGTATTAAATTCAGCAGCAGAAAAGGTGAAAGAGCAAAGTGTAAAAAAATGTGGGATAACTTTAGAGGGTCAGGTATCAAGAATGAAGAATCACTTAATCAAATGTTCTTCTGGAAATAATGATAATGATTATGACATTGAAGGTAAGAAAAAAATGCTTAAATTGCACTGTATTTTCATACTCTCTTCCTATACTATTTAAATGAACATTATTAAATTAACATAGCAAAATTAATAATTAACAATATCAATTTTTTACATTTTTATACACGAAACCGTTGTATTATCTAGCTTTTACATTGGCCTATTTCTTCACTAGGTACAAATTTTGAAAGAGTTATTTAAAATTTGACTTGTGATGTGATCACAAGACATTTTGATATTCCTACATTTCTAAAATCTAAGATGGCAGCAGCATAACAAAAAGCAATAAAACCCAGATTTTATTTTTAATACCATATTTATAGTTGAATATTGTTTCTATTGTTCCTCCCCATTTTTTTGTATTTTGTATTTGCGAATCTATTAAATAAGTTTTTTATAAAAGTATAAGGAACTAGAAGCTTTTCATGTCTTATTTTTTGTTTCTTTTAGCTCTATTAAAAACTTCTTTATTTCGTAAAAAAAATATTTCTTGTGTCCAATACTCAAGAGTCTCAAGAAGCTGTGACTTCTGATGGGCTTCTTCTTTCTCCTCTTCTGCATCCTTTGTTTCAACAGAGCGAAACGATAGTGCAGGCACTGCAGACGATGCAATCATGTCCGTCCAGACCAAGTACTTCTTCTAATCCCCAATCATCTCAACTAGTAGCTCAAAATTGAAAAAGACACAACACTGAAAGTTCTGTGAAATCCTTATCAAAATAAGTACAACCCAAAAGGAGGCTCTAGACAGGTAAACAGCATGTTATACATTTGCTACAAATTCGCCTTGTTACTGTTACATGTTAATCATCCAGTTTATCCGTCTCATAGAAGAACTTCGACCTGGTTACAAGCCACCTAATGGAAGAGATATAAGTGGACACTTGCTTGACAATAATTATGATGAGAAAATGCAAAAATTTGACACCCATTTGGGTGGTGGAAAACACACAAAAATATTGACACATCATTAATGTTATTGAATTGAACAACTTCACACAGCACAAGCATCTTCAGCTGGCATTGAAAGAATGTTTTCTTCCTTTGGGCTAGTGCAGTCAAACTTAGAAACAGGTTGAGTACAGAAAACGCCTCCAAATTGGTTTTTGTTTTATTGTAAGTGTTAATACATCTGCTTAAAATGAAGATAAATTATATTTTTGTGATTTCAATCTTAATTATTTTAAATATTTATGTTTGATGTTTTGTTTTTGTTATATTAATTTTTTTTATGTGAATAAAGATAAAAGTTGTATTAATCATTGATTATTACTATTATTTTATAAATATTTCATTCATTTAGTCAAATATTTAGACTTTAATACTTTGTATCAAATAAACCTGATTTAAACCAAGAAACCTTGGTTTTTGCTTTATTTGCTCTTTACATCTTTACTCCATCTTATATTTGAATTTTTCTTTATGATCACCAAATAATCATAATCCACAGATAATTTCTGATCTCTAAGCACTATCAAAATTTCCTGTTCATAGCTCATTAATTATTAAATTCACATAGACAGAAGGATAATGTAAGAAGGTATATTTTAATATAAAAAATATTTTATTTAAACAACAAAAAGTTAAAATATTACAAAATCATCTTAACTTCATCATAAAATACTAGAACTAGAGCAGCCCCCCATGCCGCGAAAAAACATTTGACAATGCTCCCTTAAAAAATGCAGCAGGACCTTCATTTCTAAAGATTTTCACCCAGCAATCCATTGTGTTTTTTATACATGACCTCATGTTTTTTAAGACCTGACTGCATCATCATTCGTCTCCTAACTGTGTCAAATGGATATGACAGAATACCTGATACAGTGGTAACAGTCTAAAAAAATATATAATTGTTAATTTATGTTAGTTTAAACAATGGTTTGAACATTTTTTTGTTAAAATATCAGTAAATGGGTAGTGGTAAAAATAGAGTCATCAATGTAGGCTCAGTTTTAATAAAGCATCATTTAAAAAGTCCATTTATGTACTTTTATCATTTTCAAATCAATAGTACAATCTACAAGTTAGCATCGATTCTACATAGATTTAAGAAACGTGTGTTAAACTTATTGCGAGCTATCCAGAAGCATGAAAATATCCTCTAAATCAACACAATAGTTTCCACAGATGTCTTCAAAAGCAGATAATGCAAATAAAAATTACTAGGTCAGATAATTATGTCTACGGCTTACTGAAAGTGTATAACTTATAAAAATGATGACACTAAAAAACACTAAGGCATAGTAAGTAGATTGTAAAATTTTAGGTCGTAAAATTAAAATGTGAAAAGAACTGTTTATACTTGTCTATTACTCTTTTCAGAATAAAATCATTAAAATAGAACATTTCGGGATTGAAACTAAAAAAAAACATCCATTCAAACACTAGACCCAGGGCCTTATGTATTCTAAAGAGAAAAGATTTTGTTTTTGTATTTTTTGAATTTTTAAATATTAATGGAATTTGCTTGTGAAATAATTTATAGGTTAAGAAGATCACTTACCTGTGCAATAATGAAAGAAACAATAAATCTGGTGTGCTTTGGATCAGGCAACATCCCCTTGGCTGTGTCAAAGAAAACCAAAATATGCTGCTCTGTAGATGATAATTCCTTGAACAGAAACTATGAAACCTCTGTATAAGCCAATAAGTCCATCTGATTTAAAGGTCTTAACAACACAGTCCACCAATCCTAGATACAGCCTTTCTTTTGGACCTTTTCCTACATCAACCCCCAAACTAAAAAATTCTTATATTAAAATCTAAATAATATTACAAACAAATGTAGGCTCTTTTTTTTTCTTATATCAGTTAATGGGTAGTGGTAAAAAAATGAGTCATCAATGTGGGCTCAGTTTTGATAAAGCATCATGTAAAAAATCATTGGACGATTTTCACATTTGGTCCCATTGAAGATAGCTATAATTGAGCTGTCAATTAAAGTTCATAGAACGAAATGTTGGTTCTTAACTGTGTTGCCATGTTTGTTTAATAAATCGGAAAAATACCATGTGATTTATAATTAATAAAAAATCCAATAGAACTTTAACAAACTAACAGTAAAAAAGAAATTCTTTCAAAAAATAAAAAGAATAGTATTCAGGTACTTTCCACAGATATCTGGTGACCATCTGTAACAATCTGGCAACTAGTGGTTTGAGGATTGCCAAATCTATTAGCTTATTATCAAAGGCAAATGCCCAAAAAATGTTGTAATAATTAACTGCAATTTATATGAGAAGAAACGAGTATTTATTCGTTCGTGTTGTATATAAAAAAAATAAAAAAAAAGTGCATAATTCATATAATAATATAATAAAAAATTTATTTTTGAAAGCTTCTCTATTTGTAATTGAAGCCTACAACATATACATTATAAAGACATGACAACACAGCCAAACGTCAAAAATTTGTTTTGTGAATTTAATTCACAGCTCATTTGTAGCTATCTTCAATGGGACCAAATGTGAAAATCGTCCAAATCATTTAATATACAGTGCACAGATTCTAAATGTGCCGGTGGGAGATGGCTTCTATGCGCTGTATTATAGTCGATGTATGAGAGAAAGTTTTCAAAATAATGAAATAACAATTAATAATATAAAATTTAATATTTCATTACTTTTGAAAACTTTTTCTCTCATACACCAACTATAATACAACGCATAGAAGCCATCTCCCACAGGCATATTTAGAATCTGTGCACTGTACTTTTGCAGCCCTTAACTTATACTTATTATACCAAACTTACCGAGTTCTTGCATAATCCAGTGGATAGACAAAGCACAATGAAGTGGCTCCTGCTGCTCCACCTGATGCTAAATTCCCAGCAAAATACCTCCAAAAATAGTAAATTTTTGTCAACCCCTTCCATGAAAATTGATTTATAAAACATCTTTAAATGCAAAATTCAAAGCCTGTGTGGGAAAAATACCTAATAACATTGGCTAAATTCCCTCTCCAATAGCTCAGAAATCCTTGTTCTTTTGGTATTCTTATGAAGCAGTCCAACATGCCTAAAATACATAATGGCTTAAATAAAACTGATTTTGCATTAGATTTTGGAGTAAGGATCTGAGTAAAATCAGTAAATGGGTAGTGGTAAATCTGGAGTCATCAAAATAGGCTCAGTTATTTCGAAAGCATCATGTAGTAAATCTATTAAATGTAAAATATTAATGAAAACACAGAACATTATTAGAAACTCCTGTATCAGTGATTTCTAACTTTTCCTTAGATATATCTTTACCTACACTTAAATTTCAAAGTCTTTATTTTGCAAACTCTGAGATAGCGCG
>NW_027314305.1:0-16148 GCF_040954645.1 Diabrotica undecimpunctata | reverse complement strand
CGCGCTATCTCAGAGTTTTAGTGAAAGCTCTTGTACCATCAGTTACCATTTGTCTCGATCTTCCGCTATTTTTATTGATTGTGGTAGAGTCTTGCACTTGATAGACCCATTGGTCAAAAAAAAAGAGTAGACGCAGATTAAAGTTCCTTGATAAAATGGATGAAGACATGAGAAATATGGGAATAAGTACTTGGCGTAGGAGGACGATGAATAGGGACGACTGGGGAGAAATTCTTGAGGAGGCTAGGATTTACGCAGGTGTAAAGCCAGAATTATGATGACGACAGTAGAGTGTTGCCTCTGAGTTTCGTAATAAGATCTCTTTATCTATTTGTCGATGTTTCTCGACTTCTTTTCCCGTGGACCATGCAACCCCACCGTAAGTCTTTCCAAACCATTTCTTCCAATAACTTATTTTCAGCTACTACGGGCCGTAGTGTCTTCTTTATTTGCATCTGTTGAAGGATTGATAAATTAGTTATTTTCTCAGTTCAAGGCACTCTTACCATTCGACGCCAACAATACATCTTAAAGGCATTTATTTCCTTTTTGTCTGTTTGTTTTAATGTCCAATATTCAGATGCGTAAGGTTTGTAGTGGCTTGCGTGGCCAATGCAATTATTTTTCGAATTTCTTCACTGCATCCCCTTGGTTTGTTATTAAGAGCCGAGATAATTAAAAGTGTAAATTATTTGGGCTGTCGGTCTAAATTCATTATTTTTGTTTTCTGTTTGTTTATCTGGAGACCGAATTCCAAACTTTTTCCTTTAACTCGTATGTGTTCTATAATCTTTCTTTAGTTGCAGCGATGCAGGTGGTATTATCAGCGTACCGAAGATTATTAAATTTGGTTCATCGATGGCGATTCCCCCTTCCCAATTCTCTAAATTATGTCTCTAAATCACCCACTCGCTGTATATGTGAAGAGAATGTGGCTCAGTGCGCACCGTTGTCGCACATCCTTGTTGACAAAAAAAAACTCTGTTAATCTGGCTGTTGTTCAGATTTTTTGTTAGGTAGGTCAATTGATGGTGCATACTAATTTGTCTTATGTTTGCTCTCTATTGCCTCTGCCAGGTACAAAGCCTCAATGTAATATTTGAGACCTCTGATATAATCTGCAGTATCACATTGCTGGCATGTGAAATGTATTTCGGATCTTTTTGGTAGATAGTGATGTATATTGATTTAATCCACTACTCAGGCCAGGCTCCATTGTTCCAGATTGAAAACATATTTTTTGAAACATACCAGTGCCTTCAACTCATCTTTCTTACTGCAGCAGCGACTTCTTTCGATATCGGCGGTTCTTGTTCTGGGTATATAATTTCCCGGATCTGCTGTCTTTCATTACATTTTTATAGTATTCTTTTCAACCTTACGAGAGTGCCACCTTTCTGTCGTATTGAAATAATAAGTAATTACTTTTATTTTTTTAAACATCTCTTGTTCCGTTTTTATGTATAATGTTGTTTGACTTCGTTACATATATCGTTTAGATATTCATTTGGTCGTTCAAACGTCACTGCTTTATTTCTTTAATAAGCTCTGAGTAGTCTTCAGGTATTTTGAGACCTTGGGATTTAGTATTTATTTATCCTAGTTTTAATGTAACGCTATAATATGTTCTAGAAGTCCAAACTTTTATTAAACTTACTATTAGTGTTTCTTTCAGAAAGTCAGCTGGCTTATTTGATGATTCTTCTTATTTAACTTTGTTAATCTCCAATATAGCTGTTTGATCTAATCCATACTGTTGTCCAAATCTTGTTAAGTAGCCTCGTAGATCTTCTAGAGTTCACAGTAATGATAATATCATCCCACAACGAAGGTTAGGACTAAGTTTACCGCTGTTTTAAGTGAAGAGTTGTTACGCACTTCATACTATTCATATAGCAACGTAAAAATATAACAAGTCGAACTACCAAAATTAAATGAGAATGTGGAATTTTAAAAAGAATGTTTTAAAATCATCCTCGTATATTTCAAATCTTCTAATGACGTGAACTTATATGATTTTATTATGATAAGACAGAGAAGAATTGTTTCACGTTCAGAGCGCTTGCTAAAGCCGTTCTGATGATGCCTATTGGGCTGAAATACGTATAAACGGATGCGCAAGCTCCCTATACGTGAAATAAAATCTTAACTGTCTTTTCCTTGTTATTTCGATATACTCTGTACGAGTACTAGAAACCAATTCGCTAAGAATTTTGCTTAGTTGAAAAGATATGTTGTGGAATGCAAGTTTTAGATTCCCCATGTCTCTCTTAACACCTTTATCAACGTCTGTTTTTGCCTTGCAATTCTTAGAAGGCACAGATTAAAGCGGAATTCTTGAATTTGGTTTCGAAAATTAGTCTACGATTTTATTATCAGATGTCGCTACATTGCGTCTATACGAAGCCATGTTATAGTTGCTTCCTAAGACAGAGAAGAATTGTTTCACGTTCAGAGCGCTTGCGAAAGCCGTTCTGATGATGCCTATTGGGCTGAAATACGTATAAACGGATGCGCAAGCTCCCTATACGTGAAATAAAATCTTAACTGTCTTTTCCTTGTTATTTCGATATACTCTGTACGAGTACTAGAAACCAATTCGCTAAGAATTTTGCTTAGTTGAAAAGATATGTTGTGGAATGCAAGTTTTAGATTCCCCATGTCTCTCTTAACACCTTTATCAACGTCTGTTTTTGCCTTGCAATTCTTAGAAGGCACAGATTAAAGCGGAATTCTTGAATTTGGTTTCGAAAATTAGTCTACGATTTTATTATCAGATGTCGCTACATTGCGTCTATACGAAGCCATGTTATAGTTGCTTCCTAAGACAGAGAAGAATTGTTTCACGTTCAGAGCGCTTGCGAAAGCCGTTCTGATGATGCCTATTGGGCTGAAATACGTATAAACGGATGCGCAAGCTCCCTATACGTGAAATAAAATCTTAACTGTCTTTTCCTTGTTATTTCGATATACTCTGTACGAGTACTAGAAACCAATTCGCTAAGAATTTTGCTTAGTTGAAAAGATATGTTGTGGAATGCAAGTTTTAGATTCCCCATGTCTCTCTTAACACCTTTATCAACGTCTGTTTTTGCCTTGCAATTCTTAGAAGGCACAGATTAAAGCGGAATTCTTGAATTTGGTTTCGAAAATTAGTCTACGATTTTATTATCAGATGTCGCTACATTGCGTCTATACGAAGCCATGTTATAGTTGCTTCCTAAGACAGAGAAGAATTGTTTCACGTTCAGAGCGCTTGCGAAAGCCGTTCTGATGATGCCTATTGGGCTGAAATACGTATAAACGGATGCGCAAGCTCCCTATACGTGAAATAAAATCTTAACTGTCTTTTCCTTGTTATTTCGATATACTCTGTACGAGTACTAGAAACCAATTCGCTAAGAATTTTGCTTAGTTGAAAAGATATGTTGTGGAATGCAAGTTTTAGATTCCCCATGTCTCTCTTAACACCTTTATCAACGTCTGTTTTTGCCTTGCAATTCTTAGAAGGCACAGATTAAAGCGGAATTCTTGAATTTGGTTTCGAAAATTAGTCTACGATTTTATTATCAGATGTCGCTACATTGCGTCTATACGAAGCCATGTTATAGTTGCTTCCTAAGACAGAGAAGAATTGTTTCACGTTCAGAGCGCTTGCGAAAGCCGTTCTGATGATGCCTATTGGGCTGAAATACGTATAAACGGATGCGCAAGCTCCCTATACGTGAAATAAAATCTTAACTGTCTTTTCCTTGTTATATGATTTTGTAACTTTGTATGAAAAACCATGAACTATAAGTTTATGTATGGAAATTGTGGTTTTAATAAGATGCAATATATTTTATTTCAGTTATTTTCGTAATTTGGAAACAAATAATCATATCCGTTTGCAAATTGTTGCATGCTTTTTAATGACAGTATTGTATTTTATGAACTGAATCTAATTAGTTAACAAAAACAGAAAAATCAGTTGTGGGAGATAAAATGTGAATAGCTAGATATATAGATGGGCTGTACTAAAATGCCAGGGGCCTGGAAACCTATCAAGAATTTAAGAAGAGACACAAGAAAGGTAATATACAAATAATAAATCTCACAAGATTGGAAAGCGCATTATGAGAGTTTATCTACGGAAAATAGATAAGAATTCTTATGGACAGAATAATAGTTTGTAACAGAAACACAGCAGTAGATGAAATCAGAAAAGCATCAGGTCTACGAAATATTCCTATTCAGCTCAAATATGGTCCAGATATGCTTGTCAAGCTAATCGCTAAACTGTGTAATAAATCTCTCCAAGGACAAGAAATGCCTCACAAGTGGAATTTAGTAGCTCGATACATAAAAAAGGTAACAAAAATATTGAAACAATTACCTTGGAGTGACTAGTTCAATCTTCTTTTTAGGGTGCTTGTCCGTTCCGAACGTTGGCGATCATTCTGGCTATGATGACTTTGTTGGTTGCTATACGGAATAGCTGTGTTGAGGTCTTCCTATACCATGCTCTCAAGTTAGCAAGCCAGGATATTCTGCTTCGTCCTAGGGCCCTTTTCCTTCAAATTTACCTTGCAAAATGCATTGGAGTAGCTCATATCTGTCTTGATTTCTCATTATATGTCCCAAGTACTGTAGCTTACTGCCCTTCACGATGTTGACCAAATTGTTCATCCTCAGTAGTACTTCTTCATTGGCGACTTTGTCTGTCCATGGTATCTTCAGGATCCTTCTGTATAACCATAGCTCAATAGCCTGATGTTTTGATAGAGTTTTCGCCTTCAATGTCCATGTTTCTACTCCGTACAGAAGCACTGAGTACACGTCACATTTAAGGAGCGTTATTTTTGTTTCTAGGCTGAGGTCATGGCTCTTGAACACAGAGCTCATAGTCAAGAATGTACTTTTTGCCTTTCTTATGCGACATTTAATCTCTTGGGTACTGTCCAACGAGTCATTGATTATAGTTCCCAAGTAGTTGTACTGTGACACACGTTCAATTCTCATTTGGTTCACATACAGATTTGCTCCAGTTATGTTTTCCTTGCTGATGATAATTAGCTTGGTTTTGCTGGTGTTTCTATAAAGTCCATATGTTCTACTTGTTTCCGTTATTTTCTTCATTAGGTTTTGCAACCCTTCGATGTTATTGGGAAACACTATTGTATCAACTGCATACCGTAGGTTATTGAGCTAGACTCCATTTAGTGAGATGCCTTCATCAATATCTTTTAAAACCTCTTCAAAAATATGCTCCGAGTACAGATTGAATATCAGTGGGGAAATTATGCACCCCTGTCTCACTCATTTTAAGATTTTGACCTGGTCTGTATATTCTCCATCTATTCGGAGTACTCCTGATTGATTCCAATACGGGTTAGCTATTATTTTTAGGTTTCTTCCGTCAATCCCTGCCCTCTTCAGCACTTCTATCATTTGTTCATGTCTGATTCTATTGAAAGCCTTCTTGTAGTCAATCAGGCATGCAAAAACATCACAGCTGACATCTCTACCTGACTAGTTCAATAGAAAGACTATATTGGAAAGGTAGTTAAAGCAAGAATAGAACAAGGATCAAGGAAGATCCTGCCCGGATAATATATTCTCAATTAAAACAAACAAACAAATAAGGAAAAAATTGTAAAACAATCTTCTTCTTCCTATGCCGTCCCCATTAACGGAGGTTGGCGACCACATTTTTAAAAGCTTCTCTGTCTTTTGCAACGTGGAATAATTCGTCTACAGTCATGTTTGTCCAGTCTCGAATATTTCGCAGCCATGACTTCCTCTTTGTACCTATTCCCTTTTTGCCCTGGACTCTACCCTGCATGATGACCTGCAGAAGACTATATTATTTCTCAGTATGTGTCCAAGGTATGCAGTCTTGCGTACTTTTATCGTTCTCAACAATTTTTTGTCTCGACCCATCCTTCTCAGCACTTCCTCATTGGTGACCCTGGCAGTCCATGGAATTCTCAACATTCTCCGGTATATCCAAAGTTCAAAGGCTTCAATCTTCTTAACTATTTGCGCTTTGAGTGTCCATGTTTCTACCCCGTACAATAGTTGCGACCAGACGTAACATTCAACAAACCTCAGTCTCAGCCCAGTATTCAGATTTTTGTCACAGAACAATTGCTTGAATTTTAAGAACGCTGCCCTTGCCATTTCTATTCGTACCCGGATCTCTTGGTCTGGATCTAATTCTGTGTTGATGTAAGTTCCCAGATATTTATATTTTGTCACTCTCTCTATTTGCTGTCCACCAAGAGTTAGTTGTTCATTATTTATTGGACTCCTTGATACTATCATAAATTTGGTCTTATCTGTGTTGATGTCAATTCCCATTTGAATGCATTCACTATTTATTCTGTAAAACAATAACAGAAAAGATTACTGATAGAAGAATATCCCGACAGCTTGTATGGTGTGGATACATAGAAAGAATGAATTACAATAGGGGCTGAACAGAACGTTAAACTATCATTCTGAAAATAGGAGAAAACGCAGACGACCAAAAATAACATTAAAAAAGGAATTGAAGATGCAATGAGAGGGAAAGAGACATGAAAGAAAATTATTGGCAAGATAGCAGAGGATGGAGTTTAAGATCCGAGATGCAGCAGTACTTGTCGAGCCCCGTGATATAATAAGTTTGTTAGTTTTTAATATTATTGAAATATGGAAATATGGGAAGTCTTCGAAAACATGGGAAGTCATTTCTCCATGGTGGTCTTTTGGAGAGTTTGAAACAAATTTCAACAAACCTTAATCAACGAATCCTTATTGCCTCCAATATGAGTGACCTTTACCACTTGTAAATGTTAATCCAATTAACAAACGCCTGACGACTGTTTATCCACATTATTTATTAAAATTACTATAGCATTTCAACGAGATAAAAGAATATCAAATAATTTTTAAATTCTTCGTCACTGATTTCTGTTATTCCGTTGGGGATTGTCAAATATAAATAAACTTAATGTAATCGATTGTTGGTAAATTTTTATCTTTGATAAATTCTGATCTGAAAAAGAATTTCCCCATATCAGATTGAATCTTTCGTATGTTTTGTTAGAGTACTTCCAAATATTTCAAAGTTTCTTTTTAGAAGTTATTTATTTTCTGTTATTATTTCCACCAATGGTGTTTGTTTCTTTTATCGATTTTTTCTATCGAAATGCACATTGTTTATGAATCCGTTTAGAACGTATCTAGACCAAAAACACATCTTAACTCTAACTCATTAACTAAACGGCCTGGTCTCCCGAATATAATAACTAGGAATCGCCACAGGAAATGTGGGCTTCACAATAAACGAAGAGATTACATTAGATCAATGTGATGATGTCGATTGCGAACAGCAGAGGTAATTATATAAATACTGGTCCAAACTATAATATGGAGAATTTTAATTTTAAGATTGTAAATAAATTACAAACCCCACAACAAACGAAATAAAAAGGTAGATACTGGAAGTGAATAGGTGTTACTTTGCATTAAGGAAACACCAAAGGACAGAAAGGCCAAAAATCCAAACGAAGAATGTTTAAGGGTTGGTGCGGACATATAGGTCTGATAAGCGCTGACATATGGGATGGACACATGAACTTTATCTAAAAAAAGATACATATTACCTGCTGATCTTCGAAAGAAAGGCCATAAGAAGAATATTTGATGCAATTCAATATAACTTTGAGATCTATAACAAATATAAAGAAAAGCGGACGGTATGGATGTTCTCGTAATATTCTTCATAAAAATGGGTAGGTGAAGATGGATAGGACGTATTTCAAGATTGAATGAAAATAAAGCAAGCCAATCCTGAATCAAAAATATAGTGCCGAAGAGGCGAGGAGCCCAACTATGGCTACAGTACCATCGATGATAATGATTATTATAATGATTCAATTAAAATATCTTTAAATACAGCTTTGTTAGAGAAATCAAGTTATATCTTATCTAATTTCAATATTATTTTTTTAATTGATCAACAAAAATGGCAACACTGACTCTTCACCATTCTCATTCTGCACGATTCACAACAATCTTTATAAGTAAATGGTAGACGTAGACGACCCATATTAACCTTTGAAAAATTCAAGTTCATCATTACTAATGGAATCCCATCTATTACCATTAATTTTGTAACCGTGATCGTACGAGGATGGGACTGCTGTAATGCACAGTAGATCTCGATTATTAATTTTTGGTGAATGGGCAAGAAACTTACATCGGCTCACAATTCAAGTAATCGTTTCTTCGCTAACCGAGAATGTTAGAATGTGATTCAAATCTTTTAATTCTTAGATACTTAACGCAGTGATAATATTTATAGCGTGTCGTTTAAAGTTGTCTTGAGTCTTCTTTTAGGTCGTGATCGGTCTTTTGCATGTTAGATGAAAGAGATTGAAGGTTGTTGAGGAATCCCGATCGCGGATATTGTCACGATTTCAAATAACAAATTCTTGTTTTTATTCGATTCGACATTTTATTGTGCTAAGATAAGAATATTTATTTGCTTGCAGTTTTTAGTTACGAGATCCTAATATTTTTGAAGTTAATATATTCTGCATTTCGTTCTGTGTTAACCTACTAAAATCTGAAACTATGTATGTAAAAAAATAAAAATATATTGCTAATTTTAAACAAAAATCTTCAAAAAATATAACCTGTATAAAGAAGTATATAATAAAATTAAGAGAACTTTTAACAAGTGCGATAAAAAAAAAAATGGGACTTCTTGGCCTTCTAGAACGTAATTGAACCGGTTCTTAATTGAATGACGACGATTGAAAGATATTTTGATGGAATAGATTACTCAAAGCTAGTCTTGGAAATCAATACTTCCAAAACTAAGACTCAGAAATTCCCAAGAGCAAATTACAACGGATATAAATGTAGATGGCAGCATTCTTCTGATTGTATTATAGATTTAGAACTATCTGAGCAAGAGATGTAAAAATCCTGTCCAAAAGGACACATCGAAATAGTAAGATCTGGCTGTATGAACATTCGTAAAATATTCTGTAACCCAAAAATATTTATACTAATAAGAATAAAAATACTCAAATGCTATTATGGTCCTTAGTATGAGTTTTTTGTCACTGGTTTAACCTTATTATTTTAAGAATTGGATTATCAACACAAGCAAATTATGTTGTTGGGCCTACATGAAGTAATTCGTGGACTCCGATGTATAAACGTCAGCGAGATCCAGGTCCACCTGCCTTTCGGCATGACCTTTAGCTAGCCACTAACTCCTACCAGTCGCACACCATTTGAGGGCGGCGCGTTGCAAAAGCATCGCGAGGCTTCACCCTTTCCGTAGTATCTGTGTTGCGTTACGAACACCCGTCCGTTATCAGGTAGAAGGTAGCCGCCGAGGAGCTCTCGTCGCCCACTCTTAAATCTCTATAGTGGGTACTTGCCGCAATCCTACGCCCTTAATGGGGAAGGGACGTATAAGGATCGCAGCTCGTTCAACCTCACTTTGGTTCTGTGGAATGAAAGTAGATAGGTTCCACGAGAGACTCGTCTTGGATACTAGAAGTGTAGACCGGTGACCGTAACGCCGAAGCGCTCTGCGTTCGTTTCTACAAACAAATACGGCTCTCCACCTTTCATTCCTTCCCATTGGTCGCCTCTTACGACCGGCGGGATATTTGGTTCCGATAGTATTTTATCTTCGCTAACTGAACGGAGTGTTGGGTTGTACAGTAGGGATGTACCGGATCGGTTATCTGGCCATCCGGCGCGAACCAGAATTCCTATCGCTAACTCGAATCCCGGAATTCCGGCCGGAGCCTTGATAAACCCATTTGTTAGAGAAGAAAACGAAGACCCAGAACAATGTTCCTAGATAACATCGATGAAGACATGAGAAATAAGGGAATACGTGCTTGGCAGAGGAAAGCGATGGATAGGGACAACTGTAAAACCAAAATGATGTTGATGAATGATGATCCGTTTAAACTTTAGATGTAATGAAATTTGATACTTTAGCTTCCAAAGTATAAAATTTCATTATGTATCCAAAAATTACAGCTCTACAGTTATACCAAAATATTTATAAAACTAGAAAGATTTCTTCATTTGAGACATTATGTAACTATTCATCTTACTAAAAATAACGGTAATAAGTAATTCAAGCAGTAATCAATGGGTCCTGTTGCAGTCTATCCTTGAATTACTTAGATCTTTTGTTGAGATAATGCAACTGATGAACAACACAGACTCAGTTATTTCAGAAGTGATTGCTGTATTAAGGCACTATCTTTTGTCCAATAAAATAGAACAATTATATGACTTTGGAAATATGAAACAAAGTCTCATTATTGGAATTAGCAAAAGGTCTTTCGATGAGGAGTCCAAGGATTGTTTTACCATATCTACTATTTTAGATCCCAGATATAAAACATATTTTTTTTAATTAATACTGTAATTGAATCTATTAAAAACAACAATGTTGTGAGAAAAATCACAGAAATTAATAAAATCAATATCGATGAGTCTGAATTTTAAAGCAAGTACATGATAGGGATAGCGGGATTATTATTAGCGAAGATGAGGATGAAGTACTTTTAACCGCTAGGCAAAAAAAGAGCGAGGATAAATAAAAAAAAAAGATTCTTCAACAAGTTCATCTTTCGCACTGTGGAATTGCTTCGATAACTTTGTGTCACCTTCAACATCTACACTACATCCTCTATGATCGAAAGCCAACATACTACATAAGCTTTAAATTTACTTTAAGAAATGCCGATTATTGATAAAAAGTTGATTGTGTGGTAGACTGACACTCTCGAATTCCGGCCGGGTCATGATGCTGATCCGACAGGAACATTAGGTGCGGCCAATAGGCTGGATCGGGCCGGATTAGTGGTACCGCCGGAATTTAGGTGCATCATCTAGTCCTTATATTTACATATATTTTATTTTCTTGTCATGAAATAGTCTGTTAGGAGTAGTGATTAGTGGTACCGCCGGAATTTAGGTGCATCATCTAGTCCTTATATTTACATATATCTTATTTTCTTGTCATGAAATAGTCTGTTAGGAGTAGTCTGTAAGAATTATTCGATGGCCACGAGAAACGCTATGCACATTGCAACATACGACTATGACTTCATTCAATGGAGAATCTGTAATGGTTAATGGTTCTTCTTCTTCTTGTGCCACTTCTATCGGAGATTGGAAATCATCAAGGCTATCCTGACCTTGTTTTACAGCTGACCTAGAGTTCATTAGTGGTACAGCCAAACCACTCTCTCAAATTACGCAAAACATGACATTCTTCTACGGACTGAATTCCGTTAATGGTTAGGGGAGGAATATCTCTTAGAGCGCGAACAGACCTTGTTGCCTTACGAAAAGGTTCCTTAAGAAGTGAAGGTATATCCACAGACATTTTGTCAACCATGTAGTTCCCATTGCTCCTTCATAGAGAATTGGTGGGATGTTATTTTTTAACTTAGGACCGGCAACCACCACCTGTCTCTCATGACGACATAGACGTTATGGTGAGAGAAGGTTAGGATGCAATTGTTTAAGACCAAATACACCGCTTAATTTTAATATAACTAGTCGCTGTGAAGAAGTAATAGAGAGGCGGAAAATATGCGTTATTAGTGTTTCTGAAAGTGAAACTTGTTAAATATTATTTAGGTTGTTTTCTTAGGCTTTATTAGTTTTTTTTATATCAATATAGTTTATATAAATAGTGCTTTCTTTGCGTTTATTTGCTTTAAATGTCCATAAAAACTTGTTAGATTTTAAAGTTGTGTGTAATATTTGATAATAGAGATATCGAGATGATTTTTGAAATGAAAACGATGAAAAAACACAATTTTATTTTTACAACCTATGTGTGGATAAAACGTTGACATTTCTCAGAAAATATGGGTACTATGGTAATTCTTAGAATAGACCTATAATGTCGAATAAAATCATCGAAATCTAATCAACGGTCAGAAGAAAAAATTGCTTCAAACGTTTGGTACATTTAAGTTTTGTGTTAATTTTGAGAGTAGTGTATACTTGGAAAATTAGTTTAATTTTTACATACGCAAGTAACGTCCTATACCCCTAAATTTTTTTATGGTAGAATTTAATTTATTTTTCCTATTTAAAGATAAAATAAAAGCCGAGTAAGAGTTTAAACAGCAAACAATACGTCTTCTAAATTTATCACCGTCTTCTCACAGTAAGATGCCAATACTGCACTTTACTATTTTTAGTTCATTGTGGAATCTGCAAAGAAATTATTAATCTTCATGGACATACACATCACGAAGCAATAATTTAATTACATTTGGCACGATCGGTTCTGAATGTCGAGATATCTCTTTTAAACCTGATCTTACATTGTACTTGTTAAACAAACATTTATAACATTTAGTTAAATATTCATTATAATTAATTTACAAAAAGTATGTAATTACTTATAACAATTGTAATCCCTAAAACCCTTTTTTTAAGTTGGTAATATAATCTTTATTAAAATGATCCAGATATATGAATTAAAACTCAGTTAATAAATTTTGTTTGTTAATTATATTGAAATTTATTAAATTTAGTACACTTAAAACTTTACGGACAATTTAATTAACAAACTAGTTATATCAATAATTTGAAAAACCTAAAAAAAAGGGTGTGGCAGTCCAGTGGGATGCCGGTAGAAGTTATACTTCTATACACGCGTTCGCCGTTACAATTTTTATGGGAGTCAATCTACACAATCATTAACATATGTAATGCTATAGGTAAGAGAGTGCAGAAAGAGAAACAGAATTAGGTATATAAGTATATGGTGATCGTTTACTCTGAGATAGCGCGTGCTGTATATAAACAACATTTGACTTGTAATAGGAGGATTTCATCAAAATATAATAATATTTATAATATAATAATATTTTGATGAAAATGTATATTTTTATTTTCATATATGTATGAAAGGAGTTGAATGCACAAAAATTTTTTTACACATACTCTGCAGTAAAATTGTTTATTTTGTTATTAATATAAAAATACAATACAATACACTGCAACATAATTCAATATAATAATACAATACAAATTAAAATGCAATAGTCATAAGTATTTAAAAATGGCAATATACATAACTTACTTACGCATATGTTTAATATACGCATATAACTTCAAAAACTGAGCAATGAATCGCTGTTGTAAAATTTTTATTCTAAACTCCATTAAAAATTTGTAAAATTGTTATTTTTATATAGATAAACAAAAGTATCATTTTTAATCCTACCCTATTATCGAATTTTTCATTTCCAACAATAATTTTTTCAAAACAAATTTTTTTTGGAGCGGGTTAGAGTATTTTTTATATACACCTGTTTGTAAAAATTTGTTCAAAATACATTTTATTCTTTTAAACACATTAATTAATATTTTTAAATATTTTTTAACAAAAAAAAACCAAAAAATTGCCTCACCGTGACATGTTAGCACATTGCCGTGACCAGAATTCGAACCTGGGTTACCACGGCCACAACAACTCGGATTATGTTGTAAATTTTCATTTTATTTTAAAATTTAGCATTTTTGCGTATATTATATATATTTAATAAATTTAACGCGGGCTTTTTAAATATTTCAAAAATAAAAGAAGAAATTCATATTGGGATTCGAACTCACATACACCAGCGTATGAACCAAACACGTAAAACATTTGCCAATTAGACATGACACAAACGTATTTCAAAATTGACAGTTCTCGGTCATACAGTGATTTATTGAGATTAGTATTTTGAAATACAAAAGTCTAAAATAATTATGAACATTTAATAAATAATACAAAACATATCACATAAATAATAATATTAATAAATATTATTATTATTATATATATATATATATATATATATATATATATATATGTATTTATAATATTGTATATATAATATATATAATATTAAATATATATACAAAAGGAACATTTTTATTCTCGAGAGAGGAAGAGAGAGAAAATTTATCTTCTGTCTCTCTCTTACTCATTATCTTACATATGTAATGATTTCATCGATTCACTCCCGTACAAATTTCCAACGTGGAGCGCGCGTATAGAAGTATAACTTCAAAAAACAAAAAACAAATTACCTACAAATATTCAGATAAAAGTTTGGATTTAAATTGTCCTCTTCATTGGACCAGGTCTCGTCATATCAGTTGTACAGATCTATAACTAGTCTTTTTTCTTCTTCCTGTGTGACAAGCTTTGCTTGCTCATCAGTTTCTCTGTGTGCTCTATCGGCGTAGACTGTGTCGGATTCTACTAACAGTGATATAAAGGTAGGCATAATACCTGATGCTCATGTTCTTCCAGTAGTTCGTCTATAACGTACTTGACGTTTTGTGGCTTTTTCAGGCGACAAAAAATTAATAGCGCTGTTGTGCAGGAATCTTTTTCAAAACTGATACTCGTATTTTTTACTTGTAACCATTCTTTTAACTGGATTTTATCCACGAAGATTTAGACCATTCTTCTACCAAAGAACTATGGTATAATATGTAGGATTATCCATAATAACTAGATATGGTTCCTCCAGCATTGATGTTAGCTTTTCTCAGACTCATATTTTAAAAGACTTCTTATCTATAGAATTATGATAGTCTGCGCTTTTCGATTTGGTGGAAAAAAATAGTCCGGCATCTTCAACAAACCTATTACTACTTTCAGCATGTAAAAGAACGAAGCGGTTACCAGTATTGTCGTGACCTTTTCTATGCTCTTTATATTGTTTATACGTTTCTACGACCCTTACTACAAAAAATTATAACCATTTAGAAACAATATTTGGCTTTTTTCGCAAAAGACTCTCCTATTATTTTCAAGCTTTTATGAAAATCCACGGTGTTTTAAAAGTTACATACTTTATCGTGTCGGGACATGCCATTAATATAAGGCCCAGTATCGGGCTATGACTGTTCCATCTTTGTTGGCTAGTCACAAATTTTCGAGGGTACACCGATCGGGACAGTTTCTGCATGTAAGAAGATGTTCTATATTTTGTATTTCTCCACAGTCATAGTTTAAATTATCTTCTATTTCCCCCCATTTTGTCATGTTTGATTTTACTGGAGCGACTCCCGTTCTTATCCAATTCATAGTATTTCAAGCCTAGAGATTGGCGGGTCCATTGATCCTGTAGAACAGGAAAATATTCGGACGGTTCATCCTGCACTATTCCAAGGAAGCTGTTCCTACCAATCTTTCGAGTTTTTTTAGTGTAAATGGAGTTCCTAGGTGGCTTGTCTCCGATGAAGTCTTGTAGTGTTTGGTTCTTTATATAGGTTTTCCATTCACAAGGAGTTGAGTAGCAACTTGGGTTTGCTGTAACCTTGCAAGGTGGTTTATGTTCCTTAGGATCACCCTTAAGGTTTTTAAAAAGGTTCCATGCTATTTTGCTACTATGTCATGTCCATTTTTTCCAGAGTTTCGATCCAATTTTCCTTTCCAGCTTGACTCAGCTGTTGGAGTAAGGCGGCTGCGCAGTCAACCGTTTCTTGGCTAAAGGGTTAGCTGCATAGAGGGTTTCGTATGTTCTCATTAGTTTTTTGAACTCGCTGGACATATATGAACAAATATTTCATCGTTTTCTGGTTTTGGTTCAAGACGTAGCAGCTCAAAATATAGCATGTCTGCATACTTTTCCCAGTTTGCCTTTTTTGAAGTTAAATCTCCTTCTGAATAGTATAGCGTGTGGTCTGAGTTTTTGGTATGAGGTCATAGACCACTTTGATACATCTTCTTCGAGGTTAGTACTTGCAAAACAGATATCTGGGTTAGAATCTGTGTTCCAAACCCTGCTCTGAAATGATAGTAGAAGTTTAGGATCATGAATTAATGTGAGACCACTAGTTTCAGCCTATGTTTCTTTTTCTCATATGCTTTATGCATACGAGAAAAATTAAAAACATACCTCCGCGTTTAAAATTATAACTTGCTGGATCTGATGAGACTACTCAAAATGTGCCTCGAGTATGATTTTATTCATCGAACAAAATCCGTGAAATGAAATGTCTATCTAAGCAATTATAGCAATCCATATGTAGAAATGCTGGTCTTTATCGATTTTAATTTATCCATTCAAGTTCTCATAATACATGTATTACTCTGAGATAGCGCG
>NW_027314304.1:0-16160 GCF_040954645.1 Diabrotica undecimpunctata | reverse complement strand
ACGCGCTATCTCAGAGTAATCAACAAGTGATGGAATTAGAAACGTTGTATACATTTTTTATGTACTTATTTACGGACAAATTGCTGTTGCGCATTACCAATAAAACAAATTTGTATGCCGTACAAACCAAACCAAAAAGAAACGAAGTGTTTACTTCTCTTGACATTAAACAGTTCATTGGTATAATTATATATATATATATATATATATATATATATATATATATATATATATATATGTCATTGGTCGATATACCTAATGTATGCTTCTTCTGGAGTAAGAAGCTTCCATTTGAACCAGTAAAAAAGACCATGTCTCTAAATAGATTCTAGAAAATTAGGCGATAGATACACTTTAATGATAACAACAACCTCATACGTTTTTCTGAACCTAGACATGGCAGACTTCACAAGATAAGGCCACTAGTTAACATACTTAACAAAAATGTTTTCAGTGTAACACTTGAACAATATCTAAGCATCTGTAAGGAGAACCCGATCTTGGAGCATCCAATAATGTAGTTGTTCGCTTGGCTCACATTAATCCAGAGTATCAAAATTTCTGTCTTTATCATGATAATTAAAATTACAGGTTTACCGCTGCTTGTACATAATGCCAAAAGGGGAATATAACCATTGGGAACAGTTTAAAGGCAACGGATACCATATTCCAAATTACCAACAGATGCGGATATGAAAAATTTCTCCCGTGGTGACAGTCATAAATATACTGCAACCGTTGACGGCGTAGATATCTCATCTACAATATGATATATATATATATATATATATATATATATATATATATATATATATATATATATATATATATATAGTAAACTCTTAAATATTGGGGAAATCTGCAAGAAATACTCTAATGTGTATCAATTGTTTCGCCGAACGTTTTCGCCAAAGAGAATTAATTTGGCTTCTTCAGGGCTGAAAGAGAATAAATTATAATTAGCTACCATATATTATCTATTAAAACATTATTGATCTTACCGTAACTTAGAATTGTAGAGTTAGAATATTAAAAAACTTTGCTAGTAACATATATATATACAGATTGAACGAATTTAAAACGGAACATACGAAATCAATGTATTTCGGCTCAACTCCGCTCTAGGTGGTTGGCCAATAAAAGGTTGTCAAATAATTATATTATAAAAATCCAATACTTCAGCGGGCTGCTGGATTCTGAATTCATTCAAGAACAAGTCAAAACTCCACCCAAATAGGTTGCCTAGAATCACTGTGAAAACTAGACTACACAAGCAGTTATTATGCTGTTAAACCACTTATCGCTTCCTTATAGTCCAAGAGATAGAGCCGAAATTTTGAACTGATCAGTAATATGACATTTCTCTATTGGAATATATTCATTGTAACTGGGTTAAGACTTTGCCTTACAGGCGGACGCCCCTCGTGGTACAGGGGATGGCTATACAGGGATGAACTTGTAATTTTTTTCAGAAAAATTAACGATCGATAATATGGCTGAAAATTTGCCCAGAGTAAGATCTTGGTATAACCAGACGAAATCTCAAAGGGCGGACGCGAGCGTGGATACATAAGGGGTGGCGGACTGGGTGAAATTGCAATTTTTTGGGGAAATTAACGATAAGTAATATGTCCGCCATTTTAATGACTCATTATTTAGCCCCTAAAAACTCTAAATCCAAAAGGGCGGACAGCTGGGTTGGTACAGAGAGCCATAAAACGGGGTCAAATGTACCACTTGCCTGCGCATTTTAGGTCTCGGTAACAATTTTCAAACTGATTTTATTATGATATTTTTATACCGATTGATTTGAAAATTTGTATGCTCACTTCTGTTACTATTCTGAAAAGCGTCAAGTAGAGTTTTCCTTAAAATTTTCGAAAAAAATTTCCGTAAATGAAAATTTTCGTAATTTTTTGAGGTAAAATCTAATTTATAGAATCCTTTCGATTTTCTGTAAGTTATACTGAGGGGGCCTTGTAACTGGCTTCCTACATAAGAGGATTGGAAACCTTGTGATTCCAAGCCTTACTTCAAAGGACTTGTGAGTGGATGTATCTCCATAGGTTTGGTTCTTCAGTGACGCGTTGAAAGATAAGGATTGTTAAGGTGAGCAAATATTGCTCCAGGGAAATAAAAGCACTTTAAGTTTATCGACATATAATTAACTTATTTTTAGAGTAGAGAGGTTCAAAACGGCCGTAGATGACTATACAATATCAAATAATTCTTTCTTTATATCACGTGAAAGAGAAAATCGTTATTTATGAGAAAAATGCCCGATTTCGGCGTAGAGAAATATTTTATACGTGAATTGAGAGTGTTTTAAAATGCACATGCCTCAAGGGCGATGTATGAGAATGAACTGATAAAATACTACTTGATGCGTAAAAGTGAAGATTACCCCTCTTGTATTTAGGTGTGAAAACTATTTAAGAGGCTGTGGCGCCAATGAGTCGGGTATCCCGAGCAAACTTGATGAAATGACTATTTTACTTATTCTACACTAAGAAAAGTCTAAGGAATTATATTTTTATTTTATATTTTAAAACGATATGTTCATTTCTGGAACATATACCATGATTTTATTCAAAAAATTTTGAAACGATTTTTGCGATAGGAAAAAAAATTTAGAAAAACTTTAAAAATTTCGTCATTTTTCTCACTCACATTGATGGCATCACATTCATCATCTTCGTCACTTTCACTTTCAGTAATATCACATTCATTATCTGCTTCATTTTCAATCACTACTTCTCGAACTGATTCTGGCATCTGAGGTCCACTAAACAATTTGAATTTATATGTTTCATCTTCAAGCTCCCAACCATGTTCTTCAACAATCAATTCTGTTGGTACTTTGTTATGAGCATTTGTCCAAATATTTGAAATATAATGAGCTCGCAGTAGATGTTGGTGTAATTCATCTTGACATGATGGTAAGCTTGAAGCATCGAAATTTTTTAGTTTTTTTTTTTTAAAGGCTCGTTCACATCATACAACTTATACTGCCGGTTAAATAGTGAAAATCTGACATCGTTTACTTTTCTGTTTGGAATTGTTCTCTTCAATCCTGTTCCATATAAGTGACATATGAAAGTTTCTAAGGTTTCAAATCGAAAGATTTTACAAATTAGATTTTACCTCAAAAAACTATGAAAATTTTCATTTACGGAAATTTTTTTCGAAAATTTTAAGAAAAACTCTACTTGACGCTTTTCAGAATAGTAACAGAAGTGAGCATACAAATTTTCAAATTAATCGGTATACAAATATCATAATAAAATCAGTTTGAAAATTGTTACCGAGACCTAAAATGCGCAGGCAAGTGGTACATTTGACCCCGTTTTATGGCTCTCTGTACCAACCCAGCTCTCCGCCCTTTTGGATTTAGAGTTTTTAGGGGCTAAATAATGAGCCATGAAAATGGCGGACATATTACTTATTGTTAATTTTTCCCCAAAAAATTGCAATTTCATCCATGTCCGCCACCCCTTATGTATCCACTCTCGCGTCCGCCCTTTGGGATTTCGTCTAGTTATACCAAGATCTTACTCTGGGCAAATTTTCAGCCATATTATCGATCGTTAATTTTTCCGAAAAAAATTACAACTTCATCCCTGTATAGCCACCCCCTGTATACCAAGCTCCTCTTTCCTTTAAAAGAGACAGATAGTTGAACGATATTTTATACAATGTCTATCACCGGGTATGGATTTATTTTTGTCCAAGTTTTATATTGGTCCACTATTTCAAACGCAGTTCAAACAGACATATATTAAATTGTATGTTCCGTTTTAAATTCGTTCAATCTGTATATATAAAATCTATCAAAGTAGACTACCCCTTTGTAATTAAAGATTATAACCGCCATATGGGAGGGGTTGATCTCATGGATAGCTATATTGGAAGCACATACAAAATTTCTGTAAAAAGTAGGAAATGGTACCTCGGGCTATTTTATTACTTACTTGATTTAACAGCTGTCAATGCCTGGATGTTCTATAAAAGAGTGCCAGTCGCTAAGAACACACAGGCAAAGCCTTTAAAACAAACAGCTTTTCGCACAGAACTTGCAGAGTGTCTGTGTAAGATTAGCACAACCACAGCAAAGAGAGGGGGACCAAGTACATTTGAAGCTGACATCCGAGACAAGAAAAAGAGCAAACCAGCTCAGTACATTCCCCCCAAAGATATTAGGGGGACCAATATGGACACTGGCCGACTATAGAAGATAACAAACAACGGTGTAAATATACCAATTGTAAGGGGTTTACACATACAAAATGTCAGAAATGTGGTTTGGCACTGTGTTTCAAGAAAAAAAAAAATTTCTATAATTTTCATGTAAATTAACAATGTATATTTTATATCCTAACTTGACCTTGTATGCACAATGTATCATTTTGGGAACAAACTTGTTATTGTCAAAAACAAATGTTTTAAATTAAACTTATTTTTTTTTTATTATTTTTTCATCATTCCTAAGCTTCCGCTAAAGGCCTTGTTTGATATTTGACATCAATAAAGAAAATCATGCATTTAAGGATTAACATGGTAATATTGAGATTAACCTGATTTCGGACGTTAACCGTAAAATATACATTTTGCATGTCTTCCAAATGATTAGTCGGATGTTGCAATGTTCACAATTCGGCGCCTCATAAAAGATCCGTAGATGAGGCTAATGTTCTCTATTCAAACCCATCTAATGAGAATATTTGGCTTTTCGTCATAATGGACCACAAATATTTTTTGAATTCAGTTAACTTTAGTACTGGGCTTGTTTCAGTAAGTTTGCCACAATAGTGTGTTCAGTTTTTATATATTACCGCTAGGTCTTGGAACATTTTGATATGTACGCTGTTATGAAAATACGCAGAATAATGTGCGTTGCCGCATGATCTAAATTTTCATTTGTTTTATACGAAAATGTGATGAATGTCAATAATCGTAACTGAAATATTTAAGTTAGTAACTGTGTTGCATCTTTTATGTACCTACTCTTTGATTATACATATTTATTTGAAATATAAGTTAAAAATAAAAACAAACAGTCAGATATTTACACAAAGATAAAAAACATGCATAACCCCTGATAATAATTTATGCTGCTATATGGTATACAAATTTGGTCGCATTTTTAAAAAGGAAGTATTATTAGCTAAGACCTTGATAACGTTAAAATAACACAATTCTTTGAAATAAATAACTTTCCGACAAACTTTGTTTATAAACTAGTACAAATATTTATATTTCATATCTGTTAAACTGGCGAAATTAATAATAACGAATATAGAATATAATGAGTTGTATTAATTGCGAAAATGTACCAATTAACTACTTACTTTCTAAAAAAAATTTTCAATAAAATCCTTTTTAAAAAGGTATATAAAAAAACCCAGTTGGGCATATGTTGCCATGTTACCAATCCAACGGTAACTTTACCATCTTAATTTTAAATTAGACATAATGTAAACTAAATTTCATTTAGTAATTTTTAAAGGGTTTTTACCCCCATATTTAGTGGCTACATCCATGTATTAACCCTTTCACTACTAGCGGTACGTGAGCGTACCAGCACTTGTAACCTCTTAAAATACCAAGAACCTTTCTGCTTGAATATTAAAAAGTTTTTTATTGTTTTCTGTTTTAAAATAATTATTAAAATATTATAGAGTTCACAAAATAGTCTATAGATGTATTTTTACATCAGTAAAAATTTTAGGCACAATACTTTTATTTAACGGTCTTACTTTATATAATCGATCTGTGTTGTTTTTGGGTATACCCTGATTGTCGTTTATGTGCAAAAAAGATAAAATAGCTTGGAATCTATTCCTAGGCATTGTTTCTGGTACAAGTGGAACTGAAAGGTCATCCTGCGTTGACCAATAATCAGGAATTGATGGCAGAGTGTGATACCCCATCAAAAAATTAATTCCCAAAAATGCAAGAAATTCTTCTTTAGCCATATTTAACTGTTTTCCTTTTTGTACTGCATATAAATTAGACTGAAACGTTATATCCTCGGGAACGTTTCCCAGCAATTTTATAAACATATCAAGAGAATTTTGACACTCTTCATAATAGTTTTCTTCCCAAACATAGTTTGGTTTTACATAAATGAGAATTTCTGTAGCCTTTTCAATTTTGTTCCACTGCCTTAAAACTTGTTCTTCTGCACTAGTCAGTATGAGCTCATTAACAGCTTCTCCTGATTCGTGAACTTCAACACTGTGATCGTGAACATCGTCAGTAAATTTAGGTATTTCACAACTATCATTTTCATTCTCGATTTCATCATTCAAGTTAGATTATACGTTTCTATTGGATTCCACTAGTAGCTGACTTTCCGGAAAATCTTCCTCGTTTTCAGATTCTACATCAGTGTCTTCATTGTTGTCAAGCGGTGGTAAAAATGCATCGATATCCTCATCATTTTCAATGATTTGTGCCAACTCGTCGTATGTCAGGACTTTCTTTGCTAACCTGCGGTTTGCAGCCATACTAAAAATTAAAAGAAACATCATTATAATTGGCTCCTACATTTTTGTGTACAATTTTTTTGTTGTTTAACAAGCATTCTTGTGAAAAAAAAACAGAGTTAAATTACTAAATATGGAAAATCTATCGTGGCATCAAAACAACACAATTAGTCCCATCGGTACGTAGAAGTACCAGTTAAACTTAAGTGTTTTTTTATTACTTACGTGCCTATATATTGTGAACCCAATTGTATGTGTGAAGAAAATATAACTTACCTACTGATAGTCTCCAAACAAAATCGTAACGACGAAGAAATCAGCAAACAATAAATCTGTCACTCCAGTGAATAAGTGGTTAAGTCAATTTTGCATAGTTTTCAGGAGATGAGTTACAAGTTTTGACAACATGTCATAAATCGATTTTATACGATAGAATGCTAAAACATTTACAAAAAAATTAGATAGAATACAAATGTATTATTGGTCCTACTAAGTGATTAGGATACTGAGATATGAGACTTAACCATTTATTCACCGTCGACTTACCCAGTTATTCACATCAATATATTAATAAAAATAAGCCAATCTGTGTATTTTATTTCTTGGTTTAATGACTTAAAACATAAAAAAAGGATATCTCTTTATTTTAAATTTAACAAAAACAGTTTAACAGTTTAAAAAACATTTATTATGAATTATTTGGTGTATCTTCGTCAGGATCCAATTCTTCCAGGTCAGGATCATTGGCGACATCGTTTTTCGTTTTCAGGTTTTGATAAAATGAATGGAATGAAGGATCTATTATCAATAAAGACAATAAGTCTTTTATCTTTTCTGCTGCTATCGGTACTGATTCGTTGTTAATATTGGGTAAACTAAATAATATAGTTGGACGTCCTCTACGAGCAAAATTTATTGTTTTGAAATGATCTTCTTCTTTTAATGAGCACTTAAATGAAATTTGGCCGCCGCTTTGAGCATATTGAAGCCATTGGACAGGTTTCCACAGAAACCGTTATCATTATCAATTTTTTTAATAATGTAAGGGCCATGTTTCTTCACAAGCGAATTAAAATCGAAGAAATTCTCTTTCAACATCATAACAATTTCAAAAGGATTTTTTTGTTTAGCAATTCTGATTAACTGTGCCCAGTCGTTAAGATGATTTATTTTTAAATTAGTTTTTTTCTTGGCCCTTTCAATAACGGAGTGGTCAGTATCACACTCCATATGGGTATGACCACTAACCAAAAATTTGTGGTTGATCTTCAGGTTTGCCTTTTGATTCACAAAATTAAGAAACATTAATGCAACGACGTTATTTTTATTTTGACCGCCACACGTATCGGAATAAAATGTTACTTCTGTGTTTTCAGAAGACAAGTGTGTTAAAAAATGATTAAGGTATGAGGGAATTTCATTAGCTCCCCTGCCAGATATGGTTTCATCCCACAAGTAGCAAGTTGCTTTGTCTGTTACCATGTCATGCACCGTGAGGTTAAAGCTCCACAGCTGCCTCTTGTAGAAAGAAACTGAGGTTGTAAGGTAAGGGGTAGGCAGGCACTGTTGCAAGTCAAATGCATAAACTCCTTTCGATTGATTTTCTTTAGCAATTGCCTTGTCTCGACTTTTCTACTCATAAGCAAATTGAGCCATGTTATGATGTTCGTCTCTTTCGGCTATTAATTGGGTTTTATATTCTCCTGAGGATAATTTAATTTGTACATTAAAATTATCACATTTGTGACATGTATCTTGCTTTGGTTTTTTAAAAGCTAAACCTAAATCACGAAAGATTTTAGTGTAAATAGTTAGGCAAACAGAAGATGCTCGTCCTTCCTTATACAAATCAAACATTTTTGAAATAGTCAAATTGGATGGTAAAAATTTCTTATTAGTTCGATTTCGACAATAGTGGCTCTCGTAATTGGGGAATGACAAAATATGGGACTTGACATCCTGCAAATCTTTTAAGCTCCATTTACTTTGAGGCGAGGCTAAACCTCGTTGGTCTTTTTGTATTATACCACTTGCAGAATTGGTCTTTTTTTCTATTACTAATTGGACAAAACCTTTTGTTTCGCCCAATATTTTTTGGAAACAATCTCGGCATACTTTTACTTTTTGTTTATCAATTATTAAATGGTACGAGCAACTGCATGACCTGTCTTTTTTTGGATTAATAATATTTTTTTTAGTCTTTTTATCATTTATTTCTATTAAAGAACCAACGTAACTGGCCCTCTTGTTTCTACTTCCTAAATTCCAATAGTTTTCGAAGCAAATTTTTTTATCATTTTCTCTTATCCTGTCATTGCATTTCATTCTACATGATTTTAAAGTACCCATTGTTCGTTCAGAAATTATTTTTCCTTTTTCGGTTATATATGATTTTCCTAAATTTCTCAATTTTTTGCATTCGGCTCTCTGACGTCTGGATCTCCCTCTTTTAATATCTTTTTTATTATTATTAGTTCTTACCTCAACAACTTCAGTGTTACATGAATTACTTCCATTGTTGTCTTCTTGGCACATATTTGTTTTTTTCGTCCGCTTAGTGTTGGAGTTTCCTTCATCTGACGAGCTTGAATATCTAGGCTGTGGTAAATAAATCGGTTCAGCAATGCTATCATCTGAACTGAAATCTTCCAGCACGTCAACTGCAACGATATTACTAGCTGATGATGTATTTGCGACATCCACATCTGAAACCAAGAACTGTTCTAGAAAGGTTTTGCACAAATCTAAGTAAGTAACCTTTCATTAAATCGCTATCATTATTGTCCTTTAGTTTGTTGTCTTCTTGGCACATATTTGTTTTTTTCGTCCGCTTAATGTTGGAGTTTCCTTCATCTGACGAGCTTGAATATCCAGGCTGGGGTAAATAAATCGGATCAGCAATGCTATCATCTGAACTGAAATCTTCCAGCACGCCAACTGCAACGATATTACTAGCTGATGATGTATTTGCGACATCCACATCTGAAACAAAGAACTGTTCTAGAAAGGTTTTGCACAAATCTAAGTAAGTACCTTACCTTTCATTAAATCGCTATCATTATTGTCCTTTAGTTTGTTTGAATCAAAAGCAGGCAGCACAATCTTTTTTGACAAAGCTTTTTCTTTTAATTCTCTCAAAAATATTGACCGGGAATGCATATTTTAAACAGAATGCAGAAATAGTACGAAGAAATAATGTTATCAGTCACAGAGTAAAAATAAAATGAATGTAAATTTTTAATTTATCCTCGATAATAATATCGTTATATGCGCGTGTACTTCCCCGAATAGTGTTAATTAATAATTCAATAAATGTACATACAACGCTATCTAACGACTAGTGTATAACTACGCTGTAGCTCATCCAAAGGTATCTGCTTTGGATCGTAAATTAGCCAGAAAATGTCGTGATGTAATAACTTATATTATAGTTAACCAGTTGTGCACACTGGTCCAAAAAAGGTCAACTCGACTTAACCTGTTAAGCACAGAAAACGATTATTGGTCATAACTGGGCAGGTTAATTTAACCATTTATTTCATTACATTACTTTATATGTTATTAGGTAAGTCGAGTTAATCTAAATAGTAAATAAATTTTAAAGATGGCCAAAAATACACATACGTATAACTTTGGCTAGAGTCAGCTTACAACTTAACTACTTGTTCACAACATCGGAGTTCACATTCTTTCCTCATTTGTGCACTTAACCCATTTTGGCAAAAATTCGACTTAACCACTTATTCACTGGAGTGACAGAAATATCAAATAATGTATAAAAATATAACCTCAAATACGTTTACACTGACAAATCTCAACGGTCACTGACGCATCAAAAACTCGCCAAGCAGATCGTGTGACGTTGCCATTATTTAAAAGTGCTGGACGAATATGTACCTTTGGCAAAAATAGACTAAGTTGGTTTATATTTTATTGTAACGTCGAATTATTTTGATGGTACTTACGCGTACCGCTGGTAGCTAATGGGAATATTTTTTGAGATAGGTCCGGTAGTTAAAGGGTTAACCTGACACTGATGATGGAATACTTATTCCGAAAACGTTTTGTCAATTTAACATAGCCCAACTGGGTTTTTTTATATACCTTTTTATAAAGGATTACATTGAAAATTTTTTTTAATATATGGTATACAGCCAACTACAGGAACTTAGTTTCCTTGTGGATGGTACTTACTTTCTGTTTTATATTAGACATAGTAGTTAGTAATTTTTAATATATTTAAAAGCTTATTAATTATATTTTAATCGTAAAGATATTATGACTTTTGTATGCAACAAACAGAAATTATTTGTGGTAATTTCTTGAGCTTCAGACTTCAGTTTATGTTATAGAAAGTATGAATTTCTCATTGCTATAATTTTGCTGATGCAGTTGGACAAAAAAAATTGCAAAAAAAATGATGATGATAATTTTGCTGATATTATCTTGTTCTTCTCAATATTTTCCGATAGCAGGATCCCTTTCTGTCTACATGGAAGAGTGTATAATTGAAAACCAATCTTATGTTATGTAAAATTTTTCGGTACTCTGAGATAGCGCGTACCAAAAAGTGGTACGCATTTTTATAAACTATTTTTTCATAAATAAATTTTCAAATTTGATAATTTTAATTTACAACTAAATTATTTAATCTTTTCCAACACATTCCCTTACCTCGAATAATTACGGGAGATTTTAATGGCCATAATATTACATGGGGATCATGTAAAACAGCACAGAGGGAAAATATGTTAGAAAATGTTTTTAACACAATAAACCTATACCTACTCAACTACGGATCTCCAACTAGATTCAATATGGATACGGGAAAATCGCCTGCCACTGATCTCTCCATATGCGAACCCTTGTTGCTCACCCAACTTGATTGGACAGCACTAAAAGATTTATATAGTAGTGACCACTTCCCAACCACAGTTTATTTAAATACAAATACAATACGAACTTAAAAATGGAAATTAAAAAAGGCAAATTGGATTGAATTTGAAAAATGATATCAGATAGAATGAATAAGATTAAAATTTCAAAGTCGATTGACGACACACTCACGAGTTTTAATCAACTTGCACTGGAAGCTGCTAATATAGTCACAGGAAAATCTCAACTTAAAAAAAAACACAAACCAGTTCCCTGGTGTTCCCCCGCTATTCAATTAAGTAAAACAATTTGGAATCGATACAAAAAGTACAAAAATATTGATCTATTAACGGAGTACAAAAAATGTAGAGCAGATCCTGGCAGAAATACATATCTAACATTAACATTAACATAAATATATTATCATCGGTTTAAAAAAAGTTAAAAACATAACAGGACAGCATACTTACCAACTAATCATACGTCTAGAACAAAAAGGGACGTTACTAACTTATCCACAGGATATAGTAAATAAACTAGCTGATACCTATCAAAAATTCTCACCTAGCCAAAATTACAGTATCGAGTTCTTAACTTTCAAACAACAGAAGGAGGCAGTACCTATTACAATTTCCGACGAATTTATCGCTACCAATACACCTCTTAGTTATGGGGAGTTTCAAGAAGCACTTAATAGCATGAAAGATACTTCAACAGCTCCAGACTACATACCAATACAATTTATTAAGAAACTTTCCATAGAAGCAAAAGAGTTTCTACTCCAAATTTTTAATATTATTTGGTCACAAAAATCATTTCAAAAATCTGGAAAAATGCCATTATTATTCCTGTTATTAAAACAAATAAAGATAAATTACAACCAGAATCATGTAAACTTTTGGAAAAAATAGTCAACAAAAGATTAATGTGAAGCCTAGAACATAATGATCAACTTACCATTGAACAAGCTAGCTTTAGACCAGGCAGATCTACAAACGACAACATTATAGATCTAGAAAATGATATTCACGAAGCTTTTAAAAATAATTAAAAATGTATAGCAATTTACTTTGATATTACTAAAGCATTTAATATAGTAGAAAACACAGTATATTGAATATTCTAACCAAATGTGATATCAAGGAAATCTTATAGCCTACAAAAACAATTTTGTAACACAAAGAACATTTCAAGTCCGAGCGAATGGTGCTATATCCTATCTTAGAGAACAACAAAACGGAATCCCACAGGAATCGATTATCAGTCCTACTTTATTTTTATTAGCAATCAACCATATAATAATAAATATATTCATTGCGAAACCTGTTCAAGCAGGATTATAACCTGAAGACCTAATTATTTACATCAAAGGCAAGAACGTTAATCGTATAGCGTCAATATTATAAGAACACTTAAATAAACTAGTAAATTGGTTCCTAAGTACCGGTAACTCCGATAAATAGCGTAGAAGTTGAATTAGGTGAACCCATGCTAGAGATTCGTAGGCAGCCATTAACCCTTAATTATACTTCTAGCGAAACTCTAAATAAAAGTATTTCAATAAATAACATTTTAAACATATCCGTGGTTAAGGACTCTTCAAAGTTCAATCTCCCATGTTCCCGCAGAATTTATCATGCAATGAACCTACTTAACTGGAAGCAATTTCCACCCTTATATCAATACAAAAACATATCTTCATCTTCACCTTATATTATAAAAATTCCAACAGTTAATTGCAGTCTATTACAATTCCAAAAAAAATAGCATCAACCCATAGAATTTCAGATACTGCAACTATAGTAACAGGAGAACTCTATGCAATTTACCAAGCGATACAACTCGCAAATGCAAAAAGATAAACAAAATATTAATAGTGACAGATTCTATGTTATCACTACAAATATAATCAGGAAAATATACACGCAGCATCCATTAGCTTTACTAATAAAGGAAGAATTCTTTCATAAAGCACCTGTTCGAGTGCAAACTGGAACAATAAATGAAAATCCACACCATCAAAGCTTCAGTAGTTAAAAATTAAGATTGGACTATGGCAGCCACCCGAGGTATCCAGACGAAAGCTGATAATTATTTCCCGTTAACGACTTGGACATACCCAGTTTTCTCATAAACATTTGTTTAACAAAGAAGAATGCCCAATTTGTGATGAGTGCGGTGCACCCCTTACGTTAGCACATGTGCTAGAGGTAGTGGTGCACTCAGGGGGGGTTTTGGCAGTTAAAACCCCTAGGACCCTATTTCGACACTGTTACGCAAACATTTTAAGGACTCAAAATGGAGGTAACATCATAAAAAAAATTTCGGTGACCAACCAAAACCCCCCAGAGGCAAATTCTAGGTGCGCTACTGGCTAGTGGAAAACAGTTTAATCGTCACAGAATTAAATACTATTTACCATACAATACTATAGACATTTTAAATTCAGTAAACACTGTAGATAACCTACTTTTGTTTAAAAAAAAAAGACTTAAAGCGATCTTCAGGTGTGTTCGGTGGTGGAGGAGATGGAGCTGGACATTTGAAATATTCTCTAACAGATATCAGAACATCATTTGTTAGAGTGGCTTCGGAGTTTTTTTCTAGACAATGAAAAACTTGATGACGTATTAGCCACTTTTCTAGGTGTCGTATCGTAATTATGCTTAGCAAATGCATTTGAGCCTTCAGCATCTTGTATGTTCTGTCCTGATGATTCTTGCAGTGATGATTCGTCCCCTGCCGATGA
The DNA here is from genome assembly GCF_040954645.1 of Diabrotica undecimpunctata. Lineage (NCBI taxonomy): Eukaryota > Metazoa > Arthropoda > Insecta > Coleoptera > Chrysomelidae > Diabrotica > Diabrotica undecimpunctata. The sequence continues at coordinate 2,048 of NW_027314304.1, read as the reverse complement.
TACTGATACCAGCGGTTGTATCTCTAATATTAATGTTTTGTCTAAGTTTCAGGTGTGATAGTCAATGTAAAAAAACGAAAGCGGTGGGGTTTGAAAGAAACGCAGAGAATGAAACTGTGGAATGCAATTTATCATTGTGTGTGTTTTTTATGTGTGAGAAATATGTTGAAAGTATTGGATGCCAGAGAAGTAAGTGGTAAATAGAGGTCTATTGTTTTTGACTGCCTCAGTGGGACAGAGGCGTGGTGGTATATAATTATACATATTATAATTGGTTAAATTTCCTCGAACACAAGCAGAATAAACAAGAATTGCTGCACTATTTGAACAAAGATAGAATTTTCCACATTTGCTTTAGGCGATTGATGGAAAACATGTCTCAATAAATCCACCAAAAGAAAGTGGAATAACATATTTTAATTACATAAAAAACGCAGTATACACTTAATGGCTATAGTTGACGCTAAATATTAGTTTATTTTATGTGATTTTGGAACCAACGGACAAAACACAAAATTCTTTCAAAAGTTTCAGACTAATAATTTAAATATTCCAAATAAAGAAATCGTATTAAATAGCTCAGGATCTTTACCATACGTCTTTGTTGTTAATGACTCTTTTCCACTATGGCCTATTGTGGCGACTTGAGCACTACGAGCAAACGTCCATTTATTAGTGGTCGAAATATTTCTTTTCGGAGACATAGATCAGACTACTGGGCCCGATAGACGACAAAGCAAGCAACAAAATTCGCAGGATTATTGGACCATCACAAACACATACTGCTAGAGATCATAAGGTATAATGTCTTTCATGGGTGAAAATATAGAAGACCCAAACTACAACTGCTTGGCAACGACTAATCGACTTAGCCGATCCTCATCTTAAACTTCCTAAAAAAATCATAAGAAACATAAAAAAGGCCTAGGTCCCTCAAAAACTTACAAATAAATGACAGTAGATATATAAAGGAAGATCCCTACCACATCCTTATCATAGAACGAAAGATCCTGACCACATATATAAGGAGAAATCCCGACCACATCTTAGTACGAGAGATCTTGACCACATATATAAGGAGAGATCTCGACCACATCACATTACGAGAGATCCCGACCACATTCTTATTGCAGTGTCTTGGAATTGTCAGAGAGATCCCGGACATATCCTTATAGCAGTGTCCTGTAAATGTCAGAGGTTTCTAGGCCAACGTAGTCTGGAACTGTCAGAGGGTTCTAGACCAACGTGGTCTGGAAATGTCAGGGGGTTTTATGCCAACGTATCACAACGTACATATTCGTTGGCCCCCATCGTGATCCAGAATCGGCATGCCGATTCCCGTTCAGCTGACATCAAAAAGCTGTTATATCGATAAGTAGTAACTCCCCTCTTGCCCTTACGGAGCCAAATGCAGTATCTTCACTGCATGTGGCAACTTCCACTGATAAACATAGACCTGCTGTGCTTGCCGGTAGACATAGACTTTCAGCAAATGTGCAAACGTATGACCTATGACATTTATGTGACATTTGACGTATGACGTTTTATGCGTCGTTCGACGTTTTTTACGACGTTTTATGAGTCGTTTGACGTTTTTTACGACGTTTTATGCGTCGTTCTACGGTTTTTATGACGTTTATTGCCTCGTTTGATGTTTTTTATGACGTTTTATACGACATTCGACATTTTAAAAGACATTTTATATGACGTTTAACATAAGGTGCGACATTCGGCGCATGACGTGTATGTAGCATTCAACTCAGAATGTGCTCTCTACACGTTGACATTTTGTTTCAAAGTTTACATCCTAAACCGCGGCGTTCGACATGAGACATATTCAGTACTTATATGAATCAGGGGATCATGACATGGTATCATGGTACTGATATGAATCGTTTTAGGGATCGAGGTTTAAGGGATCTCCCCTTATATATGTGGTCGGGATCTCTCTTTAAATATCTACTAATGACACATGCCATACACAAAAAAATACTAACAAATCTCTAAAAGACGGACTAAAGGTGCTCATTTTACTCTGAGATAGCGCG